>NC_060195.1:28321926-28381926 GCF_021184085.1 Oncorhynchus gorbuscha
TAGAGAGACAGAGTAAATAGAGAGACAGAGAAATAGAGAGAGGACAGAGTAAATAGACATAACAGAGAAAGAGAGAGAGAGTAAAGAGAGAGTGAGAGAGAGAGTAAATAGAGAGGACAGAGAAATAGAGAGACAGAAAGATAGAGAAAACAGAAATAGAGACAAAGAGAAAGAGACAAGTAAATAGAGAGGAGAGAGAGAGGAGAGAAAGAGAGAGAGAAAGGAGAGAGAACAGAAAGAGAGTGGAAACAAAGAGAGAGAACAGAAATAGTGAGGACACAAAGAGAGACAGAAAGAGAGAGACAGAAAGAAAGAGAGGAGTGGCGTAAATAGAGAGAGGCAGAGTAAATAGAGAGGGGCAGAGTAAATAGAGAGCTGCAGAGTAAATAGAGAGGGGTGAAAGAAAGAGTAAATAGAGAGGGGTATAGTAAATAGAGAGGGCTAGATTAAATAGAGAGGGGCAGAGTAAATAGAGAGGGGCAGAGTAAATAGAGAGTGGCAGAGTAAATAGAGAGGGGCAGAGTAAATAGAGAGTGGCAGAGTAAATAGAGAGGGTAGAGTAAAAAGAGAGTGGCAGAGTAAATAGAGAGGGGCAGAGTAAATAGAGAGGGGTAGAGTAACTAGAGAGGGGCCGAATACATGGAGAGAGGCAGAGTAAATAGAGAGAGGTAGGGTAAATAGAGAGCGGAAGAGTAAATAGAGAGGGGTAGAGTAAATAGAGAGGGGTAGAGTAAATAGAGAGGGGCAGAGTAAATAGAGAGGGGCAGAGTAAATAGAGAGGGGTAAAATAAATGTGGAGTGGCAGAGTAAATAGAGAGGGGCAGAGTAAATAGAGAGGGTAGAGTAAAAAGAGAGTGGCAGAGTAAATAGAGAGGATAGAGAGGGGTAGAGTAAATAGAGAGGGGTAGAGTAAATAGACAGTGGCAGAGTAAATAGAGAGGGTAGAGAGGGGTAGAGTAAATAGAGAGTGGCAGAGTAAATAGAGAGGGGCAGAGTAAATAGAGAGGGGTAGAGTAAATAGAGAGTGGCAGAGTAAATAGAGAGTGGCAGAGTAAATAGAGAGTGGCGAAAGAAAGAGTAAATAGAGAGGGGCAGAGTAAATAGAGAGGGGCAGAGTAAAGAGAGAGGGGCAGAGTAAATAGAGAGGGCTAGAGTAAATAGAGAGGGGCAGAGTAAATAGAGAGCGGCAGAGTAAATAGAGAGGGTAGAGTAAAAAGAGAGTGGCAGAGTAAATAGAGAGGATAGAGAGGGGTAGAGTAAATAGAGAGGGGTAGAGTAAATAGAGAGTGGCAGAGTAAATAGAGAGTGTAGAGAGGGGTAGAGTAAATAGAGAGTGGCAGAGTAAATAGAGAGGGGCAGAGTAAATAGAGAGGGGTAGAGGAAATAGAGAGTGGCATAGTAAATAGAGAGTGGCAGAGTAAATAGAGAGTGGCGAAAGAAAGAGTAAATAGAGAGGGGCAGAGTAAATAGAGAGGGGCAGAGTAAATAGAGAGGGGCAGAGTAAATAGAGAGTGGCAGAGTAAATAGAGAGGGCAGAGTAAATAGAGAGGGGCAGAGTAAATAGAGAGGGGCAGAGTAAATAGAGAGGGGTAGAGTAAATAGAGAGTGGCAGAGTAAATAGAGAGTGGCAGAGTAAATAGAGAGGTGCAGAGTAAATAGAGAGTGGCAGAGTAAATAGAGAGGGTAGAGTAAAAAGAGAGTGGCAGAGTAAATAGAGAGGGGCAGAGTAAATAGAGAGGGGTAGAGTAACTAGAGAGGGGTCGAATACATGGAGAGAGGCAGAGTAAATAGAGGCAGAGTAAATAGAGAGAGGTAGGGTAAATAGAGAGCGGAAGAGTAAATAGAGAGGGGTAGAGTAAATAGAGAGGGGTAGAGTAAATAGAGAGGGGCAGAGTAAATAGAGAGGGGCAGAGTAAATAGAGAGGGGTAAAATAAATGTGGAGTGGCAGAGTAAATAGAGAGGGGCAAAAGAAAGAGTAAATAGAGAGGGGTAGAGTAAATAGAGAGGGGTAGAGTAAATAGAGAGGGGTAGTGTAACTAGAGAGGGGTAGAATACATGGAGAGAGGCAGAGTAAATAGAGAGAGGTAGGGTAAATAGAGAGGGATAGAGTAAATGGAGAGAGGCAGAGTAAATAGAGAGGGGTAGAGTAAATAGAGAGGGGCAGAGTAAATAGAGAGGGGCAGAGTAAATAGAGAGGGGTAGAGTAACTAGAGAGGGGTCAAATACATGGACAGGGGCAGAGTAAATAGAGAGAGGTAGGGTAAATAGAGAGCGGCAGAGTAAATAGAGAGGGGTAGAGTAAATAGAGAGGGGTAGAGTAAATAGAGAGGGGTAGAGTAAATAGAGAGGGGCAGAGTAAATAGAGAGGGGCAGAGTAAATAGAGAGGGGCAGAGTAAATAGAGAGGGGTAAAAGAAAGAGTAAATAGAGAGGGGTAGAGTAAATAGAGAGGGGTAGAGTAAATAGAGAGGGGTAGAGTAACTAGAGAGGGGTAGAATACATGGAGAGAGGCAGAGTAAATAGAGAGAGGTAGGGTAAATAGAGAGGGGTAGAGTAAATGGAGAGAGGCAGAGTAAATAGAGAGGGGTAGAGTAAATGGAGAGAGGCAGAGTAAATGGGGAGAGGCAGAGTAAATAGTGAGGGGTAGAGTAAATGGAGAGGGGCAGAGTAAATAGAGGGGTAGGGGTAGAATAAATGGGGAGAGGCAGAGTAAATAGTGAGGGGTAGAGTAAATGGAGAGGGGTAGAGTAAATGAGAGGGGAATAAATGGGGAGGGGTAGAGTAAATAGAGAGGGGTAGAGTAAATGGGGAGAGGCAGAGTAAATAGAGAGGGGTAGAGTAAATGGGGAGAGGCAGAGTAAATAGAGAGGGGTAGAGTAAATGGAGAGAGGCAGAGTAAATAGAGAGGGGCATAGTATATAGAGAGGGGTAGAGTAAATAGAGAGGGTAGAGAGGGTAGAGTAAATAGAGAGGGGTAGAGTAAATAGAGAGGGGTAGAGTAAATAGAGAGGGTAGAGTAAATGAGGAGAGGCAGAGTCAATAGGGAGGGGAGGGTAAATAGAGAGGGGAGGAGTGACTGACAAGTGTAGACAGAGACGATTAGAAATAATTAGAAGGCAGGTAATGGCCTTTTTGCTTAAATATATGGTATGGTCCACTCTCTACTGTAGTGATAGAGCTGATTTCTAAGAACAGTTATCCCCAGCCAGTAGATTAGTCTCTGTGTCTGCCAGATGTGCCCGCTCCTATTGGCACTGCGTAGCTGATGATTGCAGTAAAGCTGCTGTCTGAGTGTGTGCACCGTACTCACACTGTGCTGCACACACACAACTGGACTTCCCTGATGAATTACACTGAGCTACTTTCAGACAGGGAGGGGAAGAGAGAGAGAATGTATGTGTGTACTTTTGAGTTTTTGTGTGTAAAACAAAATTGGGGAACGATACCGGTGTTCTGTCACTCCCTAAGAGGGGTGCTCAGTGACCCTGAAACCACATTACACTACATAGCAACACCGATTACCTCCTACCCAACTCCTCCTCTATTTTCCCTCTCATCTCCTATCTTACATCTCTCTCATCTCCTACCTTACATATCTCCTCTCCTATCTTACATCTCTCTCCTGACTCATCTCCTATCTTACATCTCTCTCCTCTCATATCCTATCTTACATCTCTCTCCTCTCTCATCTCCTATCTTACCTCTCTCTCCTCTCCCTCTCATCTCCTATCTTACATCTCTCTCCTCTCTCATCTCCTATCTTACCTCTCTCATCTCCTATCTTACCTCTCTCTCCTCTCATCTCCTATCTTACATCTCTCTCCTCTCTCATCTCCTATCTTACATCTCTCTCCTCTCCCTCTCATCTCCTATCTTACATCTCTCTCCTCTCTCATCTCCTATCTTACATCTCTCTCCTCTCTCATCTCCTATCTTACCTCTCTCATCTCCTATCTTACATCTCTCTCCTCTCTCATATCCTATCTTACCTCTCTCTCCTCTCCCTCTCATCTCCTATCTTACATCTCTCTCCTCTCTCATCTCCTATCTTACATCTCTCTCTCTCTCTCCTTACCTCTCATCTCCTATCTTACATCTCTCTCTCTCTCTCCTATCTTACATCTCTCTCTCTCATCTCCTATCTTACATCTCTCTCCTCTCATCTCTCTATCTTACCTCTCTCTCCTCCTCTCCCTCTCATCTCCTATCTTACATCTCTCTCCTCTCATCTCTCCTCTCATCTCCTATCTTATCTCTCTCCTCTCATCTCCTATCTTACCTCTCTCTCCTCTCCCTCTCATCTCCTATCTTACATCTCTCTCCTCTCATCTCCTATCTTACATCTCTCTCCTCTCATCTCCTATCTTACCTCTCTCTCCTCTCCCTCTCATCTCCTATCTTACATCTCTCTCCTCTCATCTCCTATCTTACATCTCTCTCCTCTCATCTCCTATCTTACCTCTCTCTCCTCTCCCTCTCATCTCCTATCTTACATCTCTCTCCTCTCATCTCCTATCTTACCTCTCTCTCCTCTCCCTCTCATCTCCTATCTTACATCTCTCTCCTCTCTCATCTCCTATCTTACCTCTCTCTCCTCTCCCTCTCATCTCCTATCTTACATCTCTCTCCTCTCTCATCTCCTATCTTACCTCTCTCTCCTCTCCCTCTCATCTCCTATCTTACCTCTCTCTCCTCTCCCTCTCATCTCCTATCTTACCTCTCTCTCATCTCCTATCTTACATCTCTCTCCTCTCATCTCCTATCTTACATCTCTCTCCTCTCATCTCCTATCTTACATCTCTCTCCTGACTCATCTCCTATCTTACATCTCTCTCCTCTCATATCTCCTATCTTACCTCTCTCTCATCTCCTATCTTACATCTCTCTCCTCTCATCTCCTATCTTACATCTCTCTCCTCTCATCTCCTATCTTACATCTCTCTCCTCTCTCATCTCCTATCTTACCTCTCTCTCCTCTCCCTCTCATCTCCTATCTTACATCTCTCTCCTCTCTCATCTCCTATCTTACCTCTCTCTCCTCTCCTATCTTACCTCTCTCTCCTCTCCCTCTCATCTCCTATCTTACATCTCTCTCCTCTCATCTCCTATCTTAAATCTCTCTCCTCTCCTCTCTCATCTCCTATCTTACCTCTCTCTCCTCTACTATCTTACCTCTCTCCTCTCCCTCTCATCTCCTATCTTACATCTCTCTCCTCTCATCTCCTATCTTACATCTCCTCTCCCTCTCATCTCCTATCTTACATCTCTCTCATCTCTCATCTCCTACCTTACATCTCTCCTCTCTCATCTTACATCTATCTCCTTGTTACGGTTTTCTTCCGTTGAAGGAGAGTCGGACCAAAATGCAGCGTGGTTAGTTCGATACATCTTTAATGAACGACAAAAAAACGTACAATACAAAAACAACAAACGGAATGTGAAAACCTATACAGCCTATCTGGTGACAACTAACACAGAGACAGGAACAATCACCCACGAAATACTCAAAGAATATGGCTGCCTAAATATGGTCTCCAATCAGAGACAACGATAATCACCTGACTCTGATTGAGAACCGCCTCAGGCAGCCATAGTCTATGTTAGACAACCCACAAAACCCCATGACAAAAACGCACCACAATAAACCCATGTCACACCCTGGCCTGACCAAATAAATGAAGACAAACATACTATACTTCGACCAGGGCGTGACACTCCTCTCTCATCTCCTATCTTACATCTCTCCTCTCTCATCTCCTATCTTACATCTCTCCTCTCTCATCTCCTATCTTACATCTCTCTCTCATCTCCTATCTTACATCTCTCCTCTCTCATCTCCTATCTTACATCTCTCCTCTCTCATCTCCTATCTTATCTCCTATCATCTCTCCTCTCTCATCTCCTATCTTACATCTCTCCTCTCTCATCTCCTATCTTACATCTCTCCTCTCTCATCTCCTATCTTACATCTCTCCTCTCCATCTCTCTCATCTCCTATCTTACATCTCTCCTCTCTCATCTCCTATCTTACATCTCTCCTCTCTCATCTCCTATCTTACATCTCTCCTCTCTCATCTCCTATCTTACATCTCTCCTCTCTCATCTCCTATCTTACATCTCTCTCCTCTCTCATCTCCTATCTTACATCTCTCCTCTCTCATCTCCTATCTTACATCTCTCCTCTCTCATCTCCTATCTTACATCTCTCCTCTCTCATCTCCTATCTTACATCTCTCCTCTCTCATCTCCTATCTTACATCTCTCTCTCTCATCTCCTATCTTACATCTCTCTCTCTCTCATCTCTATCTTACATCTCCTATCTTATCTCCTATCTCTCCTCTCTCATCTCCTATCTTATCTCTCCTCTCTCATCTCCTATCTTACATCTCTCCTCTCTCATCTCCTATCTTACATCTCTCCTCTCTCATCTCCTATCTTACATCTCTCCTCTCTCATCTCCTATCTTACATCTCTCCTCTCTCATCTCCTATCTTACATCTCTCCTCTCTCATCTCCTATCTTACATCTCTCCTCTCTCATCTCCTATCTTACATCTCTCCTCTCTCATCTCCTATCTTACATCTCTCCTCTCTCATCTCCTATCTTACATCTCTCCTCTCTCATCTCCTATCTTACATCTCTCCTCCCTCTCATCTCCTATCTTACATCTCTCCTCTCATCTCCTATCTTACATCTCTCCTCTCTCATCTCCTATCTTACATCTCTCTCTCTCATCTCCTATCTTACATCTCTCCTCTCCTCTCTCATCTCCTATCTTACATCTCTCCTCTCTCATCTCCTATCTTACATCTCTCCCTCTCATCTCCTATCTTACATCTCTCTCTCTCTCATCTCCTATCTTACATCTCTCTCTCTCATCTCCTATCTTACATCTCTCCTCTCTCATCTCCTATCTTACATCTCTCTCTCTCCCTCTCATCTCCTATCTTACATCTCTCCTCTCTCATCTCCTATCTTACATCTCTCCTCTCTCATCTCCTATCTTACATCTCTCCTCTCTCATCTCCTATCTTACATCTCTCTCTCATCTCTTACATCTCTCCTCTCTCTCCTATCTTACATCTCTCCCTCTCTCTCTATCTTACATCTCTCCTCTCTCATCTCCTATCTTACATCTCTCTCTCTCTCATCTCCTATCTTACATCTCTCCTCTCTCATCTCCTATCTTACATCTCTCCTCTCTCATCTCCTATCTTACATCTCTCCTCTCTCATCTCCTATCTTACATCTCTCTCCTCTCATCTCCTATCTTATCATCTTACATCTCTCTCTCATCTCCTATCTTACATCTCTCTCTCTCATCTCCTATCTTCTCTCTCTCTCTCCTATCTTACCTCTCTCTCTCATCTCCTATCTTACATCTCTCTCTCATCTCCTATCTTACATCTCTCTCTCTCTCATCTCCTATCTTACATCTCTCCTCTCTCTCATCTCCTATCTTACATCTCTCCTCTCTCATCTCCTATCTTACATCTCTCTCTCTCATCTCCTATCTCCTATCTTACATCTTACTCTCTCTCTCTCATCTCCTATCTTACATCTCTCTCTCTCATCTCCTATCTTACATCTCTCTCTCAGCCTCTCATCTCCTATCTCCTATCTTCATCTCTCTCTCTCTCATCTCCTATCTTAAATCTCTCCTCTCTCATCATCTTTACATCTCTCTCTCCTCTCATCTCCTATCTTATCTCCTATCTTACATCTCTCTCTCTCATCTCCTATCTTACATCTCTCCTCTCTCATCTCCTATCTTACTCTATCTTACATCTCTCTCTCATCTCCTATCTTACATCTCTCCTCTCTCATCTTACATCTTACATCTCCTCTCTCATCTCCTATCTTACATCTCTCCTCTCTCATCTCCTATCTTACATCTCTCCTCTCTCATCTCCTATCTTACATCTCTCCTCTCTCATCTCCTATCTTACATCTCTCTCATCTCTCTTACATCTCTCCTCTCATCTCCTATCTTACATCTCTCCTCTCTCATCTCCTATCTTACATCTCTCCTCTCTCATCTCATCTTACATCCTCCTCTCTCATCTCCTATCTTACATCTCTCTCTCTCATCTCCTATCTTACATCTCTCCTCTCTCATCTCCTATCTTACATCTCTCCTCTCTCATCTCCTATCTTATCATCTCTCCTCTCTCATCTCCTATCTTACATCTCTCCTCTCTCATCTCCTATCTTACATCTCTCCTCTCTCATCTCCTATCTTACATCTCTCCTCTCATCTCCTATCTTACATCTCTCCTCTCTCATCTCCTATCTTATCTCTCCTCTCTCATCTCCTATCTTACATCTCTCCTCTCTCATCTCCTATCTTACATCTCTCCTCTCTCATCTCCTATCTTACATCTCTCCTCTCTCCTATCTCATCTCTCTATCTTACATCTCTCTCTCATCTCCTATCTTACATCTCATCTCTCTCTCTCTCATCTCCTATCTTACATCTCTCCTCTCTCATCTCCTATCTTACATCTCTCCTCTCTCATCTCCTATCTTACATCTCTCCTCTCTCATCTCCTATCTTACATCTCTCCTCTCTCATCTCCTATCTTACATCTCTCTCTCATCTCCTATCTTACATCTCTCCTCTCTCATCTCCTATCTTATCTCTCCTCTCTCATCTCCTATCTTACATCTCTCCTCTCTCATCTCCTATCTATCTTCTCTCATCTCCTATCTTACATCTCTCCTCTCTCATCTCCTATCTTACATCTCTCCTCTCTCATCTCCTATCTTACATCTCTCCTCTCTCATCTCCTATCTTACATCTCTCCTCTCTCTCTCCTATCTCATCTATCTTATCTCCTATCTTACATCTCTCTCTCTCATCTCCTATCTTACATCTCTCCTCTCTCATCTCCTATCTTTCCTCTCTCATCTCCTATCTTACATCTCTCCTCTCTCATCTCCTATCTTACATCTCTCCTCTCTCATCTCCTATCTTACATCTCTCCTCTCTCATCTCCTATCTTACATCTCTCCTCTCTCATCTCCTATCTTACATCTCTCCTCTCTCATCTCCTATCTTACATCTCTCCTCTCTCATCTCCTATCTTACATCTCTCCTCTCTCATCTCCTATCTTACATCTCTCCTCTCTCATCTCCTATCTTACATCTTACATCCTCTCTCATCTCCTATCTTACATCTCTCCTCTCTCATCTCCTATCTTACATCTCTCCTCTCTCATCTCCTATCTTACATCTCTCCTCTCTCATCTCCTATCTTACATCTCTCCTCTCTCATCTCCTATCTTACATCTCTCCTCTCTCATCTCCTATCTCCTATCTCCTATCTTATCTCTCCTCTCTCATCTCCTATCTTACATCTCTCTCTCTCATCTCTATCTTACATCTCCTCTCATCTCCTATCTTATCTCTCCTCTCTCATCTCCTATCTTACATCTCTCCTCTCTCATCTCCTATCTTACATCTCTCCTCTCTCATCTCCTATCTTACATCTCTCCTCTCTCATCTCCTATCTTACATCTCTCCTCTCTCATCTCCTATCTTACATCTCTCCTCTCTCATCTCCTATCTTACATCTCTCCTCTCTCATCTCCTATCTTACATCTCTCCTCTCTCATCTCCTATCTTACATCTTTCCTCTCTCATCTCCTATCTTACATCTCTCTCTCTCATCTCCTATCTTACATCTCTCCTCTCTCATCTCCTATCTTTCCTCTCTCATCTCCTATCTTACATCTCTCATCTCCTATCTTACATCTCTCCTCTCTCATCTCCTATCTTACATCTCTCCTCTCTCATCTCCTATCTTACATCTCTCTCTCTCCTCCTCTTACATCTCTCCTCTCTCATCTCATCTCCTCTCTCTTAATCTCTCTCATCTCCTTACATCTTCTCATCTCTATCTCCTCTCCTCTCATCTCCTATCTTACATCTCTCCTCTCTCATCTCCTATCTTACATCTCTCCTCTCTCATCTCCTATCTTACATCTCTCCTCTCTCATCTCCTATCTTACACATCTCTCCTCTCTCATCTCCTATCTTACATCTCTCCTCTCTCATCTCCTATCTTACATCTCTCCTCTCTCATCTCCTATCTTACATCTCTCCTCTCTCATCTCCTATCTTACATCTCTCTCTCTCATCTCCTATCTTACATCTCTCTCTCTCATCTCCTATCTTACATCTCTCCTCTCTCATCTCCTATCTTATCTTATCTCTCCTCTCTCATCTCCTATCTTACATCTCTCCTCTCTCATCTCCTATCTTCTCTCCTCTCTCATCTCCTATCTTACTCTCTCTCTCATCTCCTATCTTACATCTCTCCTCTCTCATCTCCTATCTTACATCTCTCCTCTCTCATCTCCTATCTTACATCTCTCCTCTCTCATCTCCTATCTTACATCTCTCCTCTCTCATCTCCTATCTTACATCTCTCCTCTCTCATCTCTATCTTATCTCCTCCTCTCTCATCTCCTATCTTACATCTCTCCTCTCTCATCTCCTATCTTACATCTCTCCTCCTATCTTACATCTCTCTCTCTCATCTCCTATCTTACATCTCTCCTCTCTCATCTCCTATCTTACATCTCTCCTCTCTCATCTCCTATCTTACATCTCTCCTCTCTCATCTCCTATCTTACATCTCTCCTCTCTCATCTCCTATCTTACATCTCTCCTCTCTCATCTCCTATCTTACATCTCTCCTCTCTCATCTCCTATCTTACATCTCTCCTCTCTCATCTCCTATCTTACATCTCTCCTCTCTCATCTCCTATCTTACATCTCTCCTCTCTCATCTCTATCTCTATCATCTCTCTCTCTCATCTCCTATCTTATCTCTCCTCTCTCATCTCCCTATCTTACATCTCTCCTCTCTCATCTCCTATCTTACATCTCTCCTCTCTCATCTCCTATCTTATCTCCTCTCCTCTCTCTCATCTCCTATCTTACATCTCTCCTCTCTCATCTCCTATCTTACATCTCTCCTCTCTCATCTCCTATCTTACATCTCTCTTACTCTCTCATCTCCTATCTTACATCTCTCCTCTCTCATCTCCTATCTTACATCTCTCCTCTCTCATCTCCTATCTTACATCTCTCCTCTCTCATCTCCTATCTTACATCTCTCCTCTCTCATCTCCTATCTTACATCTCTCCTCTCTCATCTCCTATCTTACATCTCTCCTCTCTCATCTCCTATCTTACATCTCTCCTCTCTCATCTCCTATCTTACATCTCTCCTCTCTCATCTCCTATCTTACATCTCTCCTCTCTCATCTCCTATCTTACATCTCTCTCCCTCTCATCTCCTACCTTAAATCTCTCCTCTCTCATTTTACATCTCTCTCCTCCCTCTCATCTCCTATCTTAAATCTCTCTCCTCTCTCATCTCCTATCTTACATCTCTCTCCTCTCCCTCTCATCTCCTACCTTAAATCTCTCCTCTCTCATTTTACATCTCTCTCCTCCCTCTCATCTCCTATCTTACATCTCTCCTCTCTCATCTCCTATCTTACATCTCTCCTCTCTCATCTCCTATCTTTCCTCTCTCATCTCCTATCTTACATCTCTCTCCTCTCCCTCTCATCTCCTACCTTAAATCTCTCCTCTCTCATCTCCTATCTTATCTCTCTCTCCTCCCCTCTCATCTCCTATCTTATCTCTCTCTCCTCTCCCTCTCATCTCCTACCTTAAATCTCTCCTCTCTCATCTCCTATCTTAAATCTCTCTCTCTCTCATCTCCTATCTTACCTCTCTCTCCTCTCCTCTCATCTCCTACCTAAAATCTCTCCTCTCTCATCTTACCTCTGTCTCCTCTCCCTCTCATCTCCTATCTTACCTCTCTCTCCTCTCCCTCTCATCTTATATCTTAAATTTCTCTCCTCTCTCATCTCCTATCTTACCTCTGTCTCCTCTCCCTCTCATCTCCTACCTTACATCTCTCTCCTGTCTCATCTCCTATCTTACATCTCTCTCCTCTCTCATCTCCTATCTTACCTCTCTCTCTCTCCCTCTCATCTCATATCTTACCTCTCTCCTCTCCTCTCTCATCTCCTATCTTACCTCTCTCTCTTCTCATCTCCTATCTTACATCTCCCTCCCTCTCATCTCTGATCTTACCTCTCTCTCCTCTCTCATCTCCTATCGTACCTCTCTCCTCTCTCCCCCTCATCTCCTATCTTACATCTCTCTCCTCTCCCTCTCATCTCCTACCTTAAATCTCTCCTCTCTCATTTTACATCTCTCTCCTCCCTCTCATCTCCTATCTTACATCTCTCCTCTCTCATCTCCTATCTTACATCTCTCCTCTCTCATCTCCTATCTTTCCTCTCTCATCTCCTATCTTACATCTCTCTCCTCTCCCTCTCATCTCCTACCTTAAATCTCTCCTCTCTCATCTCCTATCTTATCTCTCTCTCCTCTCCCTCTCATCTCCTATCTTATCTCTCTCTCCTCTCCCTCTCATCTCCTACCTTAAATCTCTCCTCTCTCATCTCCTATCTTAAATCTCTCTCCTCTCTCATCTCCTATCTTACCTCTCTCTCCTCTCCCTCTCATCTCCTACCTAAAATCTCTCCTCTCTCATCTTACCTCTGTCTCCTCTCCCTCTCATCTCCTATCTTACCTCTCTCTCCTCTCCCTCTCATCTTATATCTTAAATTTCTCTCCTCTCTCATCTCCTATCTTACCTCTGTCTCCTCTCCCTCTCATCTCCTACCTTACATCTCTCTCCTGTCTCATCTCCTATCTTACATCTCTCTCCTCTCTCATCTCCTATCTTACCTCTCTCTCCTCTCCCTCTCATCTCATATCTTACCTCTCTCCTCTCCTCTCTCATCTCCTATCTTACCTCTCTCTCTTCTCATCTCCTATCTTACATCTCCCTCCCTCTCATCTCTGATCTTACCTCTCTCTCCTCTCTCATCTCCTATCGTACCTCTCTCCTCTCTCCCCCTCATCTCCTATCTTACATCTCTCTCCTCTCCCTCTCATCTCCTATCTTACATATCTCCCTCTCATCTCCTATCTTACCTCTCGCTCCTCTCCCATCTTACATCTCTCTCCTCTCTCTTCTCCTATCTTACTTCTCTCTCCTCTCCTCTCTCATCTTACATCTCTCTCCTATCCTTCATCTCTCTCCTCTCTCATCTCCTATCTTACCTCTCTCCTCTCCTATCTTACCTCTCTCATCTCCTATCTTACATCTCTCTCATATCCTTCTCTTCTCCTATCTTACCTCTCTGCTCTCTCATCTCCTATCTTACATCTCTCCTCTCTCATCTCCTATCTTACATCTCTCCTCTCTCATCTCCTATCTTACATCTCTCCTCTCTCATCTCCTATCTTACATCTCTCCTCTCTCATCTCCTATCTTACATCTCTCCTCTCTCATCTTCTATCTTACATCTCTCCTCTCTCATCTCCTATCTTACATCTCTCCTCTCTCATCTCCTATCTTACATCTCTCTCCCTCTCATCTCCTACCTTAAATCTCTCCTCTCTCATTTTACATCTCTCTCCTCCCTCTCATCTCCTATCTTAAATCTCTCTCCTCTCTCATCTCCTATCTTACATCTCTCTCCTCTCCCTCTCATCTCCTATCTTACATCTCTCCTCCCTCTCATCTCCTATCTTACATCTCTCCTCTCTCATCTCCTATCTTACATCTCTCCTCTCTCATCTCCTATCTTTCCTCTCTCATCTCCTATCTTACATCTCTCTCCTCTCCCTCTCATCTCCTACCTTAAATCTCTCCTCTCTCATCTCCTATCTTATCTCTCTCTCCTCTCCCTCTCATCTCCTATCTTATCTCTCTCTCCTCTCCCTCTCATCTCCTACCTTAAATCTCTCCTCTCTCATCTCCTATCTTAAATCTCTCTCCTCTCTCATCTCCTATCTTACCTCTCTCTCCTCTCCCTCTCATCTCCTACCTAAAATCTCTCCTCTCTCATCTTAAATCTCTCTCCTCTCTCATCTTACCTCTGTCTCCTCTCCCTCTCATCTCCTATCTTACCTCTCTCTCCTCTCCCTCTCATCTTATATCTTAAATTTCTCTCCTCTCTCATCTCCTATCTTACCTCTGTCTCCTCTCCCTCTCATCTCCTACCTTACATCTCTCTCCTGTCTCATCTCCTATCTTACATCTCTCTCCTCTCTCATCTCCTATCTTACCTCTCTCTCCTCTCCCTCTCATCTCATATCTTACCTCTCTCCTCTCCTCTCTCATCTCCTATCTTACCTCTCTCTCTTCTCATCTCCTATCTTACATCTCCCTCCCTCTCATCTCTGATCTTACCTCTCTCTCCTCTCTCATCTCCTATCTTACCTCTCTCCTCTCTCCCCTCATCTCCTATCTTACATCTCTCTCCTCTCCCTCTCATCTCCTATCTTACATATCTCCCTCTCATCTCCTATCTTACCTCTCGCTCCTCTCCCATCTTACATCTCTCTCCTCTCTCTTCTCCTATCTTACTTCTCTCTCCTCTCCTCTCTCATCTTACATCTCTCTCCTATCCTTCATCTCTCTCCTCTCTCATCTCCTATCTTACCTCTCTCCTCTCCTATCTTACCTCTCTCTTCTCCTATCTTACCTCTCTGCTCTCTCTTCTCCTATCTTACCTCTCTCCTCTTGAAAGTAGAGCTCTTCTCTCTCCAGTCTCAGCAGAGACCTACTGTACCACTTAGAACCTCATCTGCCCCATCCCCTACCCCATCTCCTACCCCATTATTCCCCTTCTGCCCCAACTCCTACCCCACTATTCCCCATCTGGCCATCTCCTACCCCACTATTCCCCTTCTGCCCCAACTCCTACCCCACTATTCCCCTTCTGCCCCAACTCCTACCCCACTATCCCCCATCTGGCCATCTCCTACCCCACTATTCCCCTTCTGCCCCAACTCCTACCCCACTATTCCCCTTCTGCCCCATCTCCTACCCCACTATTCCCCTTCTGCCCCATCTCCTACCCCACTATTCCACTTCTTTCCAACTCCTACCCCACTATTCCCCATCTTCTACCCCACTATTCCCCTTCTGCCCCATCTCCTACCCCACTATTCCCCTTCTGCCCATCTCCTACCCCACTATTCCCCTTCTGCCCCATCTTCTACCCCACTATTCCCCTTCTGCCCCATCTCCTACCCCACTATTCCCCTTCTGCCCATATTCTACCCCACTATTCCCCTTCTGCCCCATCTTCTACCCCATTATTCCCCTTCTGCCCCATTTCCTACCCCACTATTCCCCTTCTGCCCCACTCTCCTACCCCACTATTCCCATTCTGCCCCATTTCCTACCCCACTATTCCCCTTCTGCCCCATTTCCTACCCCACTATTCCCCTTCTGCCCCATCTTGTACCCCACTTTTCCCCTTCTACCCATTTCCTACCCCACTATTCCCCTTCTGCCCCATTTCCTACTCCACTATTCCCCTTCTGCCCCATCTTCTACCCCACTATTCCCCCTGCCCCATTTCCTACCCCACTATTCCCCTTCTGCCCCACTCTCCTACACCAATCTCCTATCCCCTCGACAGCAGTAACAGTCTTAGGTCCCCCCCCCATGCCCTCTACCAACCCCGCCTGGGTCTCTGTCCACTGTCTGCATCTGTCAAATGGAAATCATCCTATTAACACAGCTCTAATGTGTTCCCAAGATTCCCTCTGACAACTCCTGGTTGGGTTTTAATTGGCTGACCCCATAAATATTTCATTTATTGAAATACAGTGCATCACCTTTCCCTTCACTTATTCCAACACACAGCCATCTAGAGAGGGAGAGAAGTGTAGAGAGGGGGAAGATCAGGAGTGGAGGGGATGAGAGGGGGAGGAGTGAAGGGGATGAGAGGGAGAGAAGTGTAGAGAGGGGGAAGATCAGGAGTGAAGGGGATGAGAGGGAGAGGAGTGAAGAGAGGGGGAAGATAAGGAGTGAAGGGGATGAGAGGGGGAGGAGGAGTGAAGGGATGAGAGGGAGAGGAGTGTAGAGAGGGGGAAGATCAGGAGTGAAGGGGATGAGAGGGGAGGAGTGTAGAGAGGGGGAAGATCAGGAATGAAGGGGATGAGAGGGGGAGGAGTGTAGAGAGGGGGAAGATCAGGAGTGAAGGGGATGAGAGGGAGAGGAGTGTAGAGAGGGGGAAGATCAGGAGTGAAGGGGATGAGAGGGGAGGAGTGTAGAGAGGGGGAAGATCAGGAGTGAAGAGAGGGGGAAGATCAGGAGTGAAGGGGATGAGAGGGGAGGAGTGTAGAGAGGGGGAAGATCAGGAGTGAAGGGGATGAGAGGGGAGGAGTGTAGAGAGGGGGAAGATCAGGAGTGAAGGGGATGAGAGGGAGAGGAGTGTAGAGAGGGGGAAGATCAGGAGTGAAGGGGATGAGAGGGGGAGGAGTGTAGAGAGGGGGAAGATCAGGAGTGGAGGGGATGAGAGGGAGAGGAGTGTAGAGAGGGGGAAGATCAGGAGTGGAGGGGATGAGAGGGAGAGAAGTGTAGAGAGGGGGAAGATCAGGAGTGAAGGGGGTGAGAGGGGGAGGAGTGTAGAGAGGGGGAAGATCAGGAGTGGAGGGGATGAGAGGGAGAGGAGTGAAGAGAGGGGGAAGATCAGGAGTGAAGGGGATGAGAGGGGGAGGAGTGAAGAGAGGGGGAAGATCAGGAGTGAAGGAGATGAGAGGGGGAGGAGTGTAGAGAGGGGGAAGATCAGGAGTGAAGGGGATGAGAGGGGGAGGAGTGTAGAGAGGGGGAAGATCAGGAGTGAAGGGGATGAGAGGGGGAGGAGTGTAGAGAGGGGGAAGATCAGGAGTGAAGGGGATGAGAGGGGAGGAGTGTAGAGAGGGGGAAGATCAGGAGTGAAGGGGATGAGAGGGGAGGAGTGTAGAGAGGGGGAAGATCAGGAGTGAAGGGGATGAGAGGGAGAGGAGTGTAGAGAGGGGGAAGATCAGGAGTGAAGGGGATGAGAGGGGGAGCAGTGTAGAGAGGGGGAAGATCAGGAGTGAAGAGAGGGGGAAGATCAGGAGTGAAGGGGATGAGAGGGGGAGGAGTGTAGAGAGGGGGAAGATCAGGAGTGAAGGGGATGAGAGGGGAGGAGTGTAGAGAGGGGGAAGATCAGGAGTGAAGGGGATGAGAGGGAGAGGAGTGTAGAGAGGGGGAAGATCAGGAGTGAAGGGGATGAGAGGGGAGGAGTGTAGAGAGGGGGAAGATCAGGAGTGGAGGGGATGAGAGGGAGAGGAGTGTAGAGAGGGGGAAGATCAGGAGTGGAGGGGATGAGAGGGAGAGAAGTGTAGAGAGGGGGAAGATCAGGAGTGAAGGGGGTGAGAGGGGGAGGAGTGTAGAGAGGGGGAAGATCAGGAGTGGAGGGGATGAGAGGGAGAGGAGTGAAGAGAGGGGGAAGATCAGGAGTGAAGGGGATGAGAGGGGGAGGAGTGAAGAGAGGGGGAAGATCAGGAGTGAAGGAGATGAGAGGGAGAGGAGTGTAGAGAGGGGGAAGATCAGGAGTGGAGGGGATGAGAGGGGGAGGAGTGAAGGGGATGAGAGGGAGAGGAGTGTAGAGAGGGGGAAGATCAGGAGTGAAGGGGATGAGAGGGGGAGGAGTGAAGAGAGGGGGAAGATCAGGAGTGAAGGGGATGAGAGGGAGAGGAGTGAAGAGAGGGGGAAGATCAGGAGTGAAGGGGATGAGAGGGGGAGGAGTGAAGAGAGGGGGAAGATCAGGAGTGAAGGGGATGAGAGGGAGAGGAGTGTAGAGAGGGGGAAGATCAGGAGTGGAGGGGATGAGAGGGGGAGGAGTGAAGGGGATGAGAGGGAGAGAAGTGTAGAGAGGGGGAAGATCAGGAGTGAAGGGGATGAGAGGGGGAGGAGTGAAGAGAGGGGGAAGATCAGGAGTGAAGGGGATGAGAGGGAGAGGAGTGAAGAGAGGGGGAAGATCAGGAGTGGAGGGGATGAGAGGGGGAGGAGTGAAGGGGATGAGAGGGAGAGAAGTGTAGAGAGGGGGAAGATCAGGAGTGAAGGGGATGAGAGGGGGAGGAGTGAAGAGAGGGGGAAGATCAGGAGTGAAGGGGATGAGAGGGGAGGAGTGTAGAGAGGGGGAAGATCAGGAGTGAAGGGGATGAGAGGGAGAGGAGTGAAGGGGATGAGAGGGGAGGAGTGAAGGGGATGAGAGGGAGAGAAGTGTAGAGAGGGGGAAGATCAGGAGTGAAGGGGATGAGAGGGGAGGAGTGAAGAGAGGGGGAAGATCAGGAGTGAAGGGGATGAGAGGGAGAGGAGGAAGAGAGGGGGAAGATCAGGAGTGAAGGGGATGAGAGGGGAGGAGTGAAGGGGATGAGAGGGAGAAGTGTAGAGAGGGGGAAGATCAGGAGTGAAGGGGATGAGAGGGGGAGGAGTGAAGAGAGGGGGAAGATCAGGAGTGAAGGGGATGAGAGGGGGAGGAGTGTAGAGAGGGGGAAGATCAGGAGTGAAGGGGATGAGAGGGAGAGGAGTGTAGAGAGGGGGAAGATCAGGAGTGAAGGGGATGAGAGGGAGAGGAGCGTAGAGAGGGGGAGATCAGGAGTGAAGGGGATGAGAGGGGAGGAGTGTAGAGAGGGGGAAGATCGGGAGTGGAGGGGATGAGAGGGAGAGGAGTGAAGAGAGGGGGAAGATCAGGAGTGAATGGGATGAGAGGGGAGGAGTGAAGAGAGGGGGAAGTTCAGGAGTGAAGGGGATGAGAGGGAGAGGAGTGAAGAGAGGGGGAAGATCAGGAGTGAAGGGGATGAGAGGGAGAGGAGTGAAGAGAGGGGGAAGATCAGGAGTGGAGGGGATGAGAGGGGGAGGAGTGAAGGGGATGAGAGGGAGAGAAGTGTAGAGAGGGGGAAGATCAGGAGTGAAGGGGATGAGAGGGGAGGAGTGAAGAGAGGGGGAAGATCAGGAGTGAAGGGGATGAGAGGGGAGGAGTGTAGAGAGGGGGAAGATCAGGAGTGAAGGGGATGAGAGGGAGAGGAGTGAAGGGGATGAGAGGGGGAGGAGTGAAGGGGATGAGAGGGAGAGAAGTGTAGAGAGGGGGAAGATCAGGAGTGAAGGGGATGAGAGGGGGAGGAGTGAAGAGAGGGGGAAGATCAGGAGTGAAGGGGATGAGAGGGAGAGGAGTGAAGAGAGGGGAAGATCAAGAGTGAAGGGGATGAGAGGGGGAGGAGTGAAGGGGATGAGAGGGAGAGAAGTGTAGAGGGGGGAAGATCAGGAGTGAAGGGGATGAGAGGGGGAGGAGTGAAGAGAGGGGGAAGATCAGGAGTGAAGGGGATGAGAGGGGGAGGAGTGTAGAGAGGGGGAAGATCAGGAGTGAAGGGGATGAGAGGGAGAGGAGTGTAGAGAGGGGGAAGATCAGGAGTGAAGGGGATGAGAGGGAGAGGAGCGTAGAGAGGGGGAGATCAGGAGTGAAGGGGATGAGAGGGGAGGAGTGTAGAGAGGGGGAAGATCGGGAGTGGAGGGGATGAGAGGGAGAGGAGTGAAGAGAGGGGGAAGATCAGGAGTGAAAGGGATGAGAGGGGGAGGAGTGAAGAGAGGGGGAAGTTCAGGAGTGAAGGGGATGAGAGGGAGAGGAGTGAAGAGAGGGGGAAGATAAGGAGTGAAGGGGATGAGAGGGGAGGAGTGAAGGGGATGAGAGGGGGAGGAGTGAAGGGGATGAGAGGGAGAGAAGTGTAGAGAGGGGGGAAGATCAGGAGTGAAGGGGATGAGAGGGGGAGGAGTGAAGAGAGGGGGAAGATCAGGAGTGAAGGGGATGAGAGGGAGAGGAGTGAAGGGGATGAGAGGGGGAGGAGTGAAGGGGATGAGAGGGAGAGAAGTATAGAGAGGGGGAAGATCAGGAGTGAAGGGGATGAGAGGGGGAGGAGTGAAGAGAGGGGAAGATCAGGAGTGAATGGGATGAGAGGGGAGGAGTGAAGAGAGGGGGAAGTTCAGGAGTGAAGGGGATGAGAGGGAGAGGAGTGAAGAGAGGGGGAAGATAAGGAGTGAAGGGGATGAGAGGGGGAGGAGTGAAGGGGATGAGAGGGGGAGGAGTGAAGGGGATGAGAGGGAGAGAAGTGTAGAGAGGGGGAAGATCAGGAGTGAAGGGGATGAGAGGAGGAGTGAAGAGAGGGGGAAGATCAGGAGTGAAGGGGATGAGAGGGAGAGGAGTGAAGGGGATGAGAGGGGGAGAAGTGAAGGGGATGAGAGGGAGAGAAGTATAGAGAGGGGGAAGATCAGGAGTGAAGGGGATGAGAGGGGGAGGAGTGAAGAGAGGGGAAGATCAGGAGTGAAGGGGATGAGAGGGAGAGGAGTGAAGAGAGGGGGAAGATCAGGAGTGAAGGGGATGAGAGGGAGAGGAGTGTAGAGAGGGGAAGATCAGGAGTGAAGGGGATGAGAGGGAGAGGAGTGTAGAGAGGGGGAAGATCAGGAGTGAAGGGGATGAGAGGGGGAGGAGTGTAGAGAGGGGGAAGATCAGGAGTGAAGGGGATGAGGGGGAGAGGAGTGTAGAGAGGGGGAAGATCAGGAGTGAAGGGGATGAGAGGGGGAGGAGTGAAGGGGATGAGAGGGAGAGAAGTGTAGAGAGGGGGAAGATCAGGAGTGAAGGGGATGAGAGGGAGAGAAGTGTAGAGAGGGGGAAGATCAGGAGTGAAGGGGATGAGAGGGAGAGGAGTGTAGAGAGGGGGAAGATCAGGAGTGGAGGGGATGAGAGGGGAGGAGTGAAGGGGATGAGAGGGAGAGGAGTGTAGAGAGGGGGAAGATCAGGAGTGAAGGGGATGATAGGGGGAGGAGTGAAGGGGATGAGAGGGAGAGAAGTGTAGAGAGGGGGAAGATCAGGAGTGAAGGGGATGAGAGGGAGAGGAGTGTAGAGAGGGGGAAGATCAGGAGTGAAGGGGATGAGAGGGAGAGGAGTGAAGAGAGGGACACACACACACACACACACACACACACACACACACACACACACACACACACACACACACACACACACACACACACACACACACACACACACACACACACACACACACACACACACACACACACACACACACACACACACAGACACAGGCACACACACACAGTGAGAATAATTGTATAGTTAGTCAACAGGTCTGAAACATATCATTGTAGATATCATGTCTATAATCATATCATTGTAGATATCATGTCTATAATCATATCAATGTGGATATCATGTCTATAATCATATCATTGTAGATATCATGTCTATAATCATATCATTGTAGATATCATGTCTATAATCATATCATTGTAGATATCATGTCTATAATCATATCATTGTAGATATCATGTCTATAATCATATCATTGTAGATATCATGTCTATAATCATATCATTGTAGATATCATGTCTATAATCATATCATTGTAGATATCATGTCTATAATCATATCATTGTAGATATCATGTCTATAATCATATCATTGTAGATATCATGTCTATAATCATATCATTGTAGATATCATGTCTATAATCATATCATTGTAGATATCATGTCTATAATCATATCATTGTAGATATCATGTCTATAATCATATCATTGTAGATATCATGTCTATAATCATATCATTGTATCATGTGTTGTAGATATCATGTCTATAATCATATCATTGTAGATATCATGTCTATAATCATATCATTGTAGATATCATGTCTATAATCATATCATTGTAGATATCATGTCTATAATCATATCATTGTAGATATCATGTCTATAATCATATCATTGTAGATATCATGTCTATAATCATATCATTGTAGATATCATGTCTATAATCATATCATTGTAGATATCATGTCTATAATCATATCATTGTAGATATCATGTCTATAATCATATCATTGTAGATATCATGTCTATAATATCATATAATCATTCATTGTAGATATCATGTCTATAATCATATCATTGTAGATATCATGTCTATAATCATATCATTGTAGATATCATGTCTATAATCATATCATTGTAGATATCATGTCTATAATCATATCATTGTAGATATCATGTCTATAATCATCTATAATCATATCATTGTAGATATCATGTCTATAATCATATCATTGTAGATATCATGTCTATAATCATATCATTGTAGATATCATGTCTATAATCATATCATTGTAGATATCATGTCTATAATCATATCATTGTAGATATCATGTCTATAATCATATCATTGTAGATATCATGTCTATAATCATATCATTGTAGATATCATGTCTATAATCATATCATTGTAGATATCATGTCTATAATCATATCATTGTAGATATCATGTCTATAATCATATCATTGTAGATATCATGTCTATAATCATATCATTGTAGATATCATGTCTATAATCATATCATTGTAGATATCATGTCTATAATCATATCATTGTAGATATCATGTCTATAATCATATCATTGTAGATATCATGTCTATAATCATATCATTGTAGATATCATGTCTATAATCATATCATTGTAGATATCATGTCTATAATCATATCATTGTAGATATCATGTCTATAATCATATCATTGTAGATATCATGTCTATAATCATATCATTGTAGATATCATGTCTATAATCATATCATTGTAGATATCATGTCTATAATCATATCATTGTAGATATCATGTCTATAATCATATCATTGTAGATATCATGTCTATAATCATATCATTGTAGATATCATGTCTATAATCATATCATTGTAGATATCATGTATCATGCTATAATCATATCATTGTAGATATCATGTCTATAATCATATCATTGTAGATATCATGTCTATAATCATATCATTGTAGATATCATGTCTATAATCATATCATTGTAGATATCATGTCTATAATCATATCATTGTAGATATCATGTCTAAATCATATCATTGTAGATATCATGTCTATAATCATATCATTGTAGATATCATGTCTATAATCATATCATTGTAGATATCATGTCTATAATCATATCATTGTAGATATCATGTCTATAATCATATCATTGTAGATATCATGTCTATAATCATATCATTGTAGATATCATGTCTATAATCATATCATTGTAGATATCATGTCTATAATCATATCATTGTAGATATCATGTCTATAATCATATCATTGTAGATATCATGTCTATAATCATATCATTGTAGATATCATGTCTATAATCATATCATTGTAGATATCATGTCTATAATCATATCATTGTAGATATCATGTCTATAATCATATCATTGTAGATATCATGTCTATAATCATATCATTGTAGATATCATGTCTATAATCATATCATTGTAGATATCATGTCTATAATCATATCATTGTAGATATCATGTCTATAATCATATCATTGTAGATATCATGTCTATAATCATATCATTGTAGATATCATGTCTATAATCATATCATTGTAGATATCATGTCTATAATCATATCATTGTAGATATCATGTCTATAATCATATCATTGTAGATATCATGTCTATAATCATATCATTGTAGATATCATGTCTATAATCATATCATTGTAGATATCATGTCTATAATCATATCATTGTAGATATCATGTCTATAATCATATCATTGTAGATATCATGTCTATAATCATATCATTGTAGATATCATGTCTATAATCATATCATTGTAGATATCATGTCTATAATCATATCATTGTAGATATCATGTCTATAATCATATCATTGTAGATATCATGTCTATAATCATATCATTGTAGATATCATGTCTATAATCATATCATTGTAGATATCATGTCTATAATCATATCATTGTAGATATCATGTCTATAATCATATCATGTAGATATCATATAATCATATCATTGTAGATATCATGTCTATAATCATATCATTGTAGATATCATGTCTATAATCATATCATTGTAGATATCATGTCTATAATCATATCATTGTAGATATCATGTCTATAATCATATCATTGTAGATATCATGTCTATAATCATATCATTGTAGATATCATGTCTATAATCATATCATTGTAGATATCATGTCTATAATCATATCATTGTAGATATCATGTCTATAATCATATCATTGTAGATATCATGTCTATAATCATATCATTGTAGATATCATGTCTATAATCATATCATTGTAGATATCATGTCTATAATCATATCATTGTAGATATCATGTCTATAATCATATCATTGTAGATATCATGTCTATAATCATATCATTGTAGATATCATGTCTATAATCATATCATTGTAGATATCATGTCTATAATCATATCATTGTAGATATCATGTCTATAATCATATCATTGTAGATATCATGTCTATAATCATATCATTGTAGATATCATGTCTATAATCATATCATTGTAGATATCATGTCTATAATCATATCATTGTAGATATCATGTCTATAATCATATCATTGTAGATATCATGTCTATAATCATATCATTGTAGATATCATGTCTATAATCATATCATTGTAGATATCATGTCTATAATCATATCATTGTAGATATCATGTCTATAATCATATCATTGTAGATATCATGTCTATAATCATATCATTGTAGATATCATGTCTATAATCATATCATTGTAGATATCATGTCTATAATCATATCATTGTAGATAATCATGTCATGTCTATAATCATATCATTGTAGATATCATGTCTATAATCATATCATTGTATATCATGTCTATAATCATATCATTGTAGATATCATGTCTATAATCATATCATTGTAGATATCATGTCTATAATCATATCATTGTAGATATCATGTCTATAATCATATCATTGTAGATATCATGTCTATAATCATATCATTGTAGATATCATAATCATATAATATCATGTCTATAATCATATGTAGATATCATGTCTATAATCATATCATTGTAGATATCATGTCTATAATCATATCATTGTAGATATCATGTCTATAATCATATCATTGTAGATATCATGTCTATATATCATTGTATGTAGATATCATGTCTATAATCATATCATTGTAGATATCATGTCTATAATCATATCATTGTAGATATCATGTCTATAATCATATCATTGTAGATATCATGTCTATAATCATATCATTGTAGATATCATGTCTATAATCATATCATTGTAGATATCATGTCTATAATCATATCATTGTAGATATCATGTCTATAATCATATCATTGTAGATATCATGTCTATAATCATATCATTGTAGATATCATGTCTATAATCATATCATTGTAGATATCATGTCATAATCATATCATTGTAGATATCATGTCTATAATCATATCATTGTAGATATCATGTCTATAATCATATCATTGTAGATATCATGTCTATAATCATATCATTGTAGATATCATGTCTATAATCATATCATTGTAGATATCATGTCTATAATCATATCATTGTAGATATCATGTCTATAATCATATCATTGTAGATATCATGTCTATAATCATATCATTGTAGATATCATGTCTATAATCATATCATTGTAGATATCATGTCTATAATCATATCATTGTAGATATCATGTCTATAATCATATCATTGTAGATATCATGTCTATAATCATATCATTGTAGATATCATGTCTATAATCATATCATTGTAGATATCATGTCTATAATCATATCATTGTAGATATCATGTCTATAATCATATCATTGTAGATATCATGTCTATAATCATATCATTGTAGATATCATGTCTATAATCATATCATTGTAGATATCATGTCTATAATCATATCATTGTAGATATCATGTCTATAATCATATCATTGTAGATATCATGTCTATAATCATATCATTGTAGATATCATGTCTATAATCATATCATTGTAGATATCATGTCTATAATCATATCATTGTAGATATCATGTCTATAATCATATCATTGTAGATATCATGTATTCATTTGAAACGGACCATGAACGCTGGGTTGCATAATATTGCGTAGTTTGCAGTGAATTCCATCAAACTCAGAGGAATCAGGACGTTGGGATCAGATGGAGTACGGAACAGAGAGGTGATATTGTGTGATCGTGGGTGGCTCAGGTATTACCCTGCAGTTGACAACATTCCTTAAGATAACGGACGTACATCCTGAGATCACACGTACAAATACATGCATGAAAAACACAGAAGCAGACGCAAACACAGACCCCTGCTCTACACCCCTTCTCTACACCCCTGCTCTATACCCCTGCTCTACACCCACCCCTGCTCTACACCCCTGCTCTACACACCCCTGCTCTACACCCCTGCTCTACAGAGACCCCTGCTCTACACCCCTGCTCTACACACACCCCTGCTCTATACCCCTGCTCTACACACACCCCTGCTCTACACCCCTGCTCTACACACACCCCTGCTCTATACCCCTGCTCTACACCCCTGCTCTACACACACCCCTGCTCTACACACACCCCTGCTCTACACACACCCCTGCTCTACACCACTGCTCTACACACACCCCTGCTCTACACCCCTGCTCTACACCACTGCTCTACACACACCCCTGCTCTACACCCCTGCTCTACACACACCCCTGCTCTACACTCCTGCTCTACACACACCCCTGCTCTACACACACCCCTGCTCTACACCCCTGCTCTAAACCCCTGCTCTACACACACCCCTGCTATACACCCCTGCTCTATATCCCTGCTCTACACCCCTGCTCTACACACACCCCTGCTCTACACACACCCCTGCTCGACACCCCTGCTCTATATCCCTGCTCTATATCCCTGCTCTATACCCCTGCTCTACACCCCTGCTCTATATCCCTGCTCTATACCCCTGCTCTATACCCCTGCTCTACACCCCTGCTCTACACACACCCATGCTCTCCACACACCCCTACTCTACACCCCTGCTCTATACCCCTGATCTACATAATCATATCATTGTAGATATCCCCTGCTCTACACCCCTGATCTATATCCCTGCTCTATACCCCTGCTCTACACCCCTGCTCTATATCCCTGCTCTATATCCCTGCTCTATACCCCTGCTCTATACCCCTGCTCTACACACACCCTGCTCTATACCCCTACTTTACACACACCCCTGCTCTACACACACCCCTGCACTACACCCCCCACCCCTGCTCTGCATATACCCCTGCTCTACACCCCCCTGCTCTACACACACCCCTGCTCTACACACACCCCTGCTCTACACCCCTGCTCTATACCCCTGATCTACACCCCTGCTCTACACCCCTGCTCTACACACACCCCTGCACTACACCCCCCACCCCTGCTCTGCATATACCCCTGCTCTACACCCCCCCTGCTCTACACACACCCCTGCTCTACACACACCCCTGCTCTACACCCCTGCTCTATACCCCTGATCTACACCCCTGCTCTACATCCCTGCTCTACATATACCCCTGCTCTACACACACCCTGCTCTATACCCCTACTTTACACACACCCCAGCTCTACACACACCCCTGCTCTATACCCCTACTCTACACACACCCCTGCTCTATACACACCCCTGCAATACACCCCCTGTTCTACACACACCCCTGCTCTACATACACCCCTGCACTACACCCCCCACCCCTGCTCTGCATATACCCCTGCTCTACACCCCTGCTCTACACACACCCCTGCTCTACACACACCCCTGCTCTACACCCCTGCTGTATACCCCTGATCTACACCCCTGCTCTACACCCCTGCTCTATACCCCTGCTCTATATCCCTGATCTACACCCCTGCTCTACACACACCCCTGCTCTACATATACCCCTGCTCTACACACACCCCTGCTCTATACCTCTACTTTACACACACCCCTGCTCTACACACACCCCTGCACTACACCCCCAGCCCTGCTCTGCATATACCCCTGCTCTACACCCCCCCTGCTCTACACACACCCCTGCTCTACACACACCCCTGCTCTACACACCCCTGCACTACACCCCCCACCCCTGCTCTGCATATACCCCTGCTCTACACCCCCTGCTCTACACACACCCCTGCACTACACCCCCACCCCTGCTCTGCATATACCCCTGCTCTACACCCCCTGCTCTACATATACCCCTGCTCTACACACACCCCTGCTCTATACCCCTACTTTACACACACCCCAGCTCTACACACACCCCTGCTCTATACCCCTACTCTACACACACCCCTGCTCTATACACACCCCTGCAATACACCCCCCCTGTTCTACACACACCCCTGCTCTACATACACCCCTGCACTACACCCCCACCCCTGCTCTGCATATACCCCTGCTCTACACCCCCTGCTCTACACACACCCCTGCTCTACACACACCCCTGCTCTACACCCCTGCTGTATACCCCTGATCTACACCCCTGCTCTACACCCCTGCTCTATACCCCTGCTCTATATCCCTGATCTACACCCCTGCTCTACACACACCCCTGCTCTACATATACCCCTGCTCTACACACACCCCTGCTCTATACCTCTACTTTACACACACCCCTGCTCTACACACACCCCTGCACTACACCCCCCACCCCTGCTCTGCATATACCCCTGCTCTACACCCCCCCTGCTCTACACACACCCCTGCTCTACACACACCCCTGCTCTACACCCCTGCTGTATACCCCTGATCTACACCCCTGCTCTACACCCCTGCTCTATACCCCTGCTCTATATCCCTGATCTACACCCCTGCTCTACACACACCCCTGCTCTACATATACCCCTGCTCTACACACACCCCTGCTCTATACCCCTACTTTACACACACCCCAGCTCTACACACACCCCTGCTCTATACCCCTACTCTACACACACCCCTGCTCTATACACACCCCTGCAATACACCCCCCCTGTTCTACACACACCCCTGCTCTACACACACCCCTGCACTACACCCCCCACCCCTGCTCTGCATATACCCCTGCTCTACACCCCTGCTCTACACACACCCCTGCTCTACACACACCCCTGCTCTACACCCCTGCTCTATACCCCTGATCTACACCCCTGCTCTATACCCCTGCTCTATATCCCTGATCTACACCCCTGCTCTACACACACCCCTGCTCTACATATACCCCTGCTCTACACACACCCCTGCTCTACACACACCCCTGCTCTATACCCCTACTCTACACACACCCCTGCTCTATACACACCCCTGCAATACACCCCCCCTGCTCTACACACACCCCTGCTCTACATACACCCCTGCTCTATACCCCTGCTCTAAACACACCCCTGCTCTGCATATACCCCTGCTCTACATACACCCCTGCTCTATACCCCTGCTCTAAACACACCCCTGCTCTGCATATACCCCTGCTCTACATACACCCCTGCTCTATACCCCTGCTCTAAACACACCCCTGCTCTGCATATACCCCTGCTCTACATACACCCCTGCTCTATACCCCTGCTCTAAACACACCCCTGCTCTATACCCCTGCTCTAAACACACCCCTGCTCTACATACACCCCTGCTCTATACCCCTGCTCTAAACACACCCCTGCTCTGCATATACCCCTGCTCTACATACACCCCTGCTCTATACCCCTGCTCTAAACACACCCCTGCTCTGCATATACCCCTGCTCTACATACACCCCTGCTCTATACCCCTGCTCCAAACACACCCCTGCTCTGCATATACCCCTGCTCTACATACACCCCTGCTCTATACCCCTGCTCTAAACACACCCCTGCTCTGCATATACCCCTGCTCTATACCCCTGCTCTAAACACACCCCTGCTCTACATACACCCCTGCTCTATACCCCTGCTCTAAACACACCCCTGCTCTGCATATACCCCTGCTCTACATACACCCCTGCTTTATACCCCTGCTCTAAACACACCCCTGCTCTGCATATACCCCTGCTCTACATACACCCCTGCTCTATACCCCTGCTCTAAACACACCCCTGCTCTGCATATACCCCTGCTCTACATACACCCCTGCTCTATACCCCTGCTCTAAACACACCCCTGCTCTACATATACCCCTGCTCTATACCCCTGCTCTACATCCCTGCTCTATACCCCTGCTCTATACCCCTGCTCTATACCCCTGCTCTATATCCCTGCTCTATACCCCTGCTCTATACCCCTGATCTACACCCCTGCTCTACACACACCCATGCTCTACACACACCCCTGTTCTACACCCCTGCTCTATACCCCTGCTCTAAACACACCCCTGCTCTGCATATACCCCTGCTCTACATACACCCCTGCTCTATACCCCTGCTCTAAACACACCCCTGCTCTACATATACCCCTGCTCTATACCCCTGCTCTACATCCCTGCTCTACATCCCTGCTCTATACCCCTGCTCTATACCCCTGCTCTATACCCCTGCTCTATATCCCTGCTCTATACCCCTGCTCTATACCCCTGATCTACACCCCTGCTCTACACACACCCATGCTCTACACACACCCCTGTTCTACACCCCTGCTCTATACCCCTGCTCTATACCCCTGATCTAGACCCCTGCTCTATACCCCTGATCTACACCCATGCTCTACACACACCCCTGCTCTACATATACCCCTGCTCTACATACACCCCTGCTCTATACCCCAGCTCTAAACACACCCCTGCTCTGCATATACCCCTGCTCTACATACACCCCTGATCTACACCCCTGCACTACACACACCCCTGCTCTACATATACCCCTGCTCTACACACACCCCTGCTCTATACCCCTACTCTACACACACCCCTGCTCTACACACACCCCTGCAATACACCCCCCCTGCTCAGCATATACCCCTGCTCTAAACACACCCCTGCTCTGCATATACCCCTGCTCTACATACACCCCTGCTCTATACCCCTGCTCTAAACACACCCCTGCTCTATACCCCTGCTCTAAACACACCCCTGCTCTACACACACCCCTGCTCTACATACACCCCTGCTCTATACCCCTGCTCTAAACACACCCCTGCTCTAAATATACCCCTGCTCTAAACACACTCCTGCTCTATACCCCTGCTCTAAACACACCCCTGCTCTATACCCCTGCTCTACATACACCCCTGCTCTATACCCCTGCTCTAAACACACCCCTGCTCTATACACCTGCTCTAAACACACCCCTGCTCTATACCCCTGCTCTAAACACACCCCTGCTCTATACCCCTGCTCTACACACACCCCTGCTCTGCATATACCCCTGCTCTACATACACCCCTGCTCTGCATATACCTCCGCTCTAAACACACCCCTGCTCTACATACACCCCTGCTCTAAACACACCCCTGCTCTACATACACCCCTGCTCTATACCCCTGCTCTAAACACACCCCTGCTCTTCATATACCCCTGCTCTACATACACCCCTGCTCTATACCCCTGCTCTAAACACACCCCTGCTCTTCATATACCCCTGCTCTACATACACCCCTGCTCTATACCTCTGGTCTAAACACACCCCTGCTCTACACACAACCCTGCTCTATACCCCTGCTATATACCCCTGCTCTAAACACACCTCTGCTCTTCATATACCCCTGCTCTATACCCTGTTCTAAACACACCCCTGCTCTGCATATACCCCTGCTCTACACACACCCCTAGTCTACACACACCCCTCCTCTACACACACCCTTGCTCTACACACACCCCTCCTCTACACACACCCTTGCTCTACACACACCCCTCCTCTACACACACCCTTGCTCTACACACACCCCTGCTCTATACCCCTGCTCTATACCCCTGCTCTAAACACACCCCTGCTCTGCATATACCCCTGCTCTACACACACCCCTGCTCTACACACACCCCTCCTCTACACACACCCTTGCTCTACACACACCCCTGCTCTACATACACCCCTGCTCTATACCCCTGCTCTACACACACCCCTGCTCTACATACACCCCTACTCTACACCCCTGCTCTCCACCCCTGCTCTCCACCCCTGCTCTACATACACCCCTGCTCTATATCCTGCTCTACACACACCCCTGCTCTACACCCCTGCTCTACACATGCCTCCACAGAAGGGAAGCGAGAAAGATAAACAAAGGAATCAAGCACACTGACTTGCTCTGTGACTGGAGGTGATGGGAGGTGAGTGTGTGAGAGAGTGAGAGATGATCGACAGTGTACTCCACTTAGCTAAAGGCATAGCTAATAGAGTAATAAACCACAAAAAACTGGTTTATATTCAATAACAGAATGCAGTGTATCAGAGTATTACAGTAACAGAGTGAAGTGTATCATTGTATTACTGTAACAGAGAGCAGTGTATCAGTGTATTACAGTAACAGAGTGCAGTGTATCAGAGTATTACAGTAACATAGTGCAGTGTATCAGTGTATTACAGTAACAGAGTGTAGTGTATTACAGTAACAGAGTGCAACAGTGTACTCCACTTAGCTAAAGGCATAACTAATAGAGTAATAAACCACAAAAAACTGGTTTATATTCAATAACAGAATGCAGTGTATCAGAGTATTACAGTAACAGAGTGAAGTGTATCATTGTATTACTGTAACAGAGAGCAGTGTATCAGTGTATTACAGTAACAGAGTGCAGTGTATCAGAGTATTACAGTAACATAGTGCAGTGTGTCAGTGTATTACAGTAACAGTGTGCAGTGTAGCAGTGTATTACAGTAACATAGTGCAGTGTATCAGTGTATTACAGTAACATAGTGCAGTGTATCAGTGTATTACAGTAACAGTGTGCAGTGTATCAGTGTATTACAGTAACAGTGTGCAGTGTATTACAGTAACATAGTGCAGTGTATCAGTGTATTACAGTAACAGTGTGCAGTGTATCAGTGTATTACAGTAACATAGTGCGGTGTATCAGTGTATTACAGTAACATAGTGCGGTGTATCAGTGTATTACAGTAACAGTGTGCAGTGTATCAGTGTATTACAGTAACATAGTGCAGTGTATCAGTGTATTACAGTAACATAGTGTAGTGTATCAGTGTATTACAGTAACAGTGTGCAGTGTATCAGTGTATTACAGTAACATAATGCAGTGTATCAGTGTATTACAGTAACATAGTGTAATGTATCAGTGTATTACAGTAACATAGTGCAGTGTATCAGTGTATTACAGTAACATAGTGCAGTGTATCAGTGTATTACAGTAACAGTGTGCAGTGTATCAGTGTATTACAGTAACATAGTGCAGTGTATCAGTGTATTACAGTAACATAGTGTAGTGTATCAGTGTATTACAGTACCCCCTGTATACAGCCCCGCTATTGTTATTTACTGCTGCTCTTTGTTATTCGTATCTCTTACTTTTTGGGGGGGTATTTTCTTAGAACTGCATTGTTGGTTAACCTAAGGGCTTGTAAGTAAGCATTTCACTCTAAGCATTTCTTTGTTGTATTCAGTGCATGTGACAAATAGAATTAGATTTTGATTTGATTTTAATTATCTTTTTGTTTTCTCAGGACCTGATTGGGTCTAATTGTGTTGCTGTTCCGGGGCATTCTCTCTCTGCTCTGGTCTTTCAGGGCTTAATTAGCTGCTTTTAAGCAGGGTGGTGGTGGAGCTTTGCTAAACATCAGTAATTGCTGTGTTTATCTCCTTTCAGACTACAGCAGGCAGAGGCAGCCAGAGCACGTCATCCCAGACAACACTTCAGGTTCAGACCAGTCCGCCGTGTGACATTTTGTAAACACCAGCATGACAACACAGCGGTAAAATATTCAGGAGCATAGTGGAGCATAGTGGAGCATAGTGGAGCATAGCGGAGCGTAGCGGAGCATAGTGGAGCATAGCGGTTATCTTAAGACAACATTAATTGTTTCCTTTGGTTCTGCTTTTTAATGTACTTAAAGGTCCAATGCAGCCATTTTTATCTCAATATCAAATCATTTCTGGGTAACAATGAATTACCTTACTGTGATTGTTTTCAATCAAAATGGTTATAAAGAAACAAAAGTAGCTTTTTAGCAAAGAGCAATTTGTCAAGTAAGAATTTGTCTAGGACTGTTTGTATAATGGTCTGAGTGGGGAGGGGGAAAAGAAAATGATCTGTTAAAATCTAAATCAAACTTTATTTGGCACTGCGCCGAATACAACATGTTTAGAACTGACTATGAAGTGCTTACTTACAAGCCCCTAACCAACAGTCCAGTTCAAGAAGACCTAAGAAAATATTTACATAATAGACGTAAGTCAACAATAATAAAAACTATACAATAAGAGTAACAATAACAAGTCTATATACAGGGGGTACTGGTACCGAGGCAGTGTGCAGGGGTACAGGTTAGTTGAGGTCATTTGTACATATAGGTGGGAGTGAAGTCAATATCCATAGATAATAAACAGCAAGCAGCAGCAGTGTACAAATGGGAGGGTTGGGGGGGAAACAATGTAAATAGTCAGGTGGCGATTTGATGAATTCTTCAGCAATCTTACGGCTTAGGGGGTAGAAGCTGTTGAGGAGCAACAGCCTTTTGGTCCTAGACTTGGCGCTATGGCATAGCTCGCCGTGCAGTAGCAGAGAAAACAGTCTATAACTTGGGTGAATGGAGTCTCTGACAATTGTATGGGCTTTCCTCTGACACCGCCTATTATATAGGTCCTGGATGGCAGGAAGCTTGTCCCCAGTGATGTACTGGGCCGTACGCACTACCCTATGTAGCTCCTTACGGTCGGATGCCGAGCAGTTGACAAACCAGGCGGTGATGCAACCCATCAGGATGCTCTCTATGGTGCAGCTGTAGAACGTTTTGAGGATCTGGGGGCCCATGCCAAATCTTTTCAGTCTCCTGAGGGGGAATAGGCATTGTCATGCCCTCTTCACGACTGCCTCGGTATGTTTGGACCATGATAGTTAGTTGGTGATGTGGACACCAAGGAACTTGAAACTCTCGACCCGCTCCACTACAGCCCTGTTGATGTTAATGGGGGCGTGTTTGGCCCACATTTGCCTGCCGTCAACGATCAGCACCTTCGTCTTGCTCACATTGAGGGAGAGGTTGCTGTCCTGGCACCACACTGCCAGTCCCCTGACCTCCTCCCTATAGGCTGTCTCACCGTTGTCGGTGATCAGGCCTACCACTGTTGTGTCGTCAGCAAACTTAATGATGATATTGGAGTCGTGTTTGGCTATGCAGTCATGGGTCAACAGGGAGTACAGGAGGGGACTAAGTTCACACCCCTGAGGGGCCCCAGTGTTAAGGATCAGCGTGGCAGACGTGTTGTTGCCTACTCTTACCACCTGGGGGCGGCCCGTCAGGAAGTCCAGGATCCAGTTGCAGAGGAAGGTGTTTAGTCCCAGAGTCCTTAGCTTAGTGATGAGCTTCGTGGGCACTATGGTGTTGAACGCTGAGCTGTAGTCAATGAACAGCATTCTCACATAGGTGTTCCTTTTGTCCAGGTGGGAAAGGGCAGTGTGGAGTGCGATTGACATTGCTTCATCTGTGGTTCTGTTGGGGCGGTATGCAGATTGGAGTGGGTCTAGGATTTCTGGGAAGATGCTGTTGATGTGAGCCATGACCAGCATTTCTAAGCAATTCATGGCTACAGACGTGAGTGCTACGGGGTGGTAATCATTTAGGCAGGTTACCTTCGCTTCCTTGGGCACAGGGACTATGGTAGTCTGCTTGAAACATGTAGGTATTGCAGACTCGGTCAGGGAGAGGTTGAAAATGTCAGTGAAGACACTTGACAGTTGGTCCACCTATGCTTTGAGTACACGTCCTGGTAATCCGTCTGGCCCAACGGCTTTGTGAATGTTGTTCACATCGGCTACGTTATAACAAAGTCATCCCGAACAGCTGGTGCTCTCAAATCAAAATGTATAGGTCACATACACATGGTTAGTAGATGTTATTAATGTGAGTGTAGCGAAATGCTTGTGCATCTAGTTCTGACAGTGCAGTAATATCTAACAAGTAATCTAACAAATTCACAACGACTACCTTATACACACAACTGTAAAGGGCTGAATAAGAATAGGTACATATAAATACAGTTGAAGTCGGAAGTTTACATACATTTAGGTTGGAGTCATTAAAACTCATTTTCAACCACTCCACAAATATCTTGTTAACAAACTATAATTTTTGCAAGTGGGTTAGGACATCTACTTTGTGCATGACATAAGTCATTTTTCCAACAACTGTTTACAGACAGATTATTTCACTTATAACTGTCACGACTTCTGCTGAAGTCGTTGCCTCTCCTTGTTCGGGCGGCGCTCGTCGTTCGACGTCACCGGTCTTCTAGCCATCATTGATCCTTTTTTTCATTTTCCATTGGTTTTGTCTTCCCACACACCTGTTTTCTATCCCATTCATCACCTGTTGTGTATTTAACCCTCTGTTTCCCCTCATGTCTTTGTCAGAGATTGATTTGTTGTCAGTGTAGTGTGATTGTTTGTATAGGTGCGCGTCGGGTCCTCGTACCCATGTTTTTGTTTGTTTGTACATTTATTGTTATGGAGCATACTCTTGGAACTTTATTAAAAGACTCCATATTTACACTCCATTTGACTCTCCTGCGCCTGACTGCCCTGCCACCTATTACACCTATGCGTGACAATAATTCACTGTATCACGAATCCAGTGGGTCAGACGTTTACATACACTAAGTTGACTGTGCCTTTAAACAGCTTGGAAAATTCCAGAAAATGATGTCATGGTTTTAGAAGCTTCTGATAGTATAATTGATATCATTTGAGTCAATTGGAGGTGTACCTGTGGATATATTTCAAGGCCTACCTTCAAACTCAGTGCCTCTTTGCTTGGCATCATGGGAAAATGAAAATAAATCAGCCAAGACCTCCGAAAAACAATTGTAGATCTCTACAAGTCTGGTTCATCCTTGGGAGCAATTTCCAAATGCCTGAAGGTACCACATTCATCTGTACAAACAATAGTACACAAGTATAAACACCATGGGACCACGCAGCCATCATACCGCTCAGGAAGGAGACGCGTTCTGTCTCCTAGAGATGAACGTATTTTGGGTGAAAAGTGAAAATCAATCCCAGAACAACAGCAAAGGACCTTGTGAAGATGCTGGAGGAAGCAGGTACAAAATGATCTATATCTGTCATGCCTTGGTCTTAGTATTTTGTGTTTTCTTTCTTTATTTGGTCAGTCCAGGGTGTGACATGGGTTATTGTGGTGTGTTTTTTGTCTTGGGGTTTTGTGGGGTGTCTACGTAGTCTATGGCTGCCTAAGGCGGTTCTCAATCAGAGTCAGGTGATTATCGTTGTCTCTGATTGGGAGCCATATTTAGGCAGCCATATTCTGTGAGTGTTTCGTGGGTGATTGTTCCTGTCTCTGTGTTTGTTGTCACAAGATAGGCTGTATAGGTTTTCGAGTTTCGTTTGTTGTTTTGTATATTATTGTTATTTCATGTATCGTTCAAATTATCATTAAAGAACATGAGTAACCACCACGCCGTATTTTGGTCCGCTTCTCTTCCAACAGACGAACGCCGTTACAATATCCACAGTAAAACGAGTCCTATATCGACATAACCTGAAAGGCCGCTCAGCAAGTAAGAAGCCCCTGCTCTAAAACCGCCATAAAAAAGCCAGACAATGGTTTGCATCTGCACATGTGGACAAAAATCATACTTTTTGGAGCAATGTCCTCTGGTCTGATGAAACAAAAATAGAACTGTTTGTCCATAATGACCATCGTTATGTTTGGAGGAAAACGGGGAGGTTTGCAAGCCAAAGAACATCACCATACGTAAAGTACAGGGAGGCAGCATCATGTTGTGGGGGTGCTTTGCTGCAGGAGGGACCGGTGCACTTCACAAAATATATGGCATCATGAGGAAAGAAATCTATGTAGATATATAGAAGCAACATCTCAAGACATCAGTCTGGAAGTTAAAGCTTGGTCGCAAATGGATTTTCCAAATGGACAATGACCCCAGCATACTTCCAAAGTTGTGGCAAAATGGCTTAAGGACAACAAAGTCAAGGTATTGGAATGGCCATCACAAAGCCCTGACGTCAATCCCATAGAGAATGTGTGGGCAGAACTGAAAAAGTGTGTACGAGGCAGGAGGCCTACAAACATGACTCAGTTACACCAGCTCTGTCATGAGGAATGGGCCAAAATTCACCCAATTTATTGTGGGAAGCTTCTGGGAGGCTACCAGAAAGGTTTGATTCAAGTTAAACAATTTCAAGGCAATGCTACCAAATAACTAATTGAGTGTATGTAAACTTCTGACCCACTGGGAATGTGATGAAAGGAATCAAATCTGAAATAAATCAGCATTTCCCATTCTTAAAATAAAGTGGGGATCCTAACTGACCTAATACAGGGAATTTACACTAGGATGAAATGTCAGTTATTTTGAAAAACTGAGTTTAAATGTATTTGGCTAAGGTGTATGTAAACTTCCCACTTCAACTGTATATGGATGAGCGATGGCAGGGTGGCATAGGCAAGATGCAGTAGATGGTATAGAATACATTATATACATATGAGATGAGTAATGTAGGGTATGTAGACATTATTGTAATGTCATTATTTAAAAGACTGGTGATACCTTTATCAAATGAATTTATAAAATGTATTAAAGTGCATGCCTCAGTGTTGCTTGCCTCGACGTGAGCATAAAAGGCATTTAGCTCGTCTGGTAGGCGTGTAACTGGGTAGCTCGCGCCTGGGTTTCCCTTTGTAGTCTGTAATAGTTTTCAAGGCCTGCCACATCCGACGATCGTCAGAGCCGGTGTAGTAGGATTCATTCTTAATTCTGTATCGACGCTTTGCTTGTTTTATGGTTCGTTTGAGGGCATAGAGGGATTTCTTATAAGTGTCTGCATTAGTATCCCGCTCCTTGAAAGCGGCAGCTCTAGCCTTTAGCTCGATGCGGATGTTTCCTGTAATCCATGGCTTCTGGTTGTGATATAGACGAATGGTCACTGTTAGGACGACGTCGTTGATCCACTTATTGATGAAGCCGATGACTGAGGTGGTGTACTCCTCAATGCCATCGGATGAGTCCCGGAACATATTCCAGTCTGTGCTGTAAAACAGTCCTGTAGTGTAGCATCCACATCATCTGACCACTTCCGTATTGAGCGAGTCACTGGTACTTCCTGCTTTAGTTTTTGCTTGTAAGCAGGAATCAGGAGGATATAACTATGGTCAGATTTGCCAAATGGAGGGCAGAGGAGAGCAGCAGTACATTTTGCATGCTGCTTAGCTAAGACTCTTGAGCATCATCTGGAATGTAGTTTACAGCTCCCTCTCTATGTACACCTTAAAGAGCCATCCTCCATTTGAAAAACAACAAAACGCCAGCCCCACAACTTTGTTTAATATAAAGGTGAGTGAGATGAGGTGAGAAGTTGGAGTTGAACTTGGTGAGTCACAACTTGAACGGCTCAGAGCCAGACACCATAGGTCATCACCCCAGCCCAAACTCACCCGACAGGGGTTAGAGAGGGATGCACTGCCAGGGCTGGCTCTATAGAACAGGGGATGAGAGAGAAGGGAAGAGAAGACAAGAGGGAGAGAGGAGGAGGTTGAGATCAGGAAGTAATGGGGTAGAGGGCGGGGGAGGCGAGAGAGAGAGTGAAGGGAGAGATAGGAGAAGGGCTACAATGGCAGATCATCAACATCAACAGGGAGTCGGACAAGACAAGGACAGCCCACCACACATGCACACACGCACGCACACACGCACGCACGCACGCACACACGCACGCACGCACGCACGCACACACACACACACACACACACACACACACACACACACACACACACACACACACACACACACACACACACACACACACACACACACACACACACACAGCGGATTGGAGCCAGAGAAGTGGGATTTCCCGGGTTGATGGAATCCTCCCAGAAATCTCCCAGAGTTACAAGGGATGGGAGGAAGTCAGTGAGAGGACGGATCACAGAGGGAGTCTGGGTAATGCCAAGGACTCAAACAAACTTTTCTGCTGCTCAGCAAATACTGTACGGAAGGTGAATTAATCTATTTACATAGTACTTTACATAGTACACAGTATCTATCCATCCATTTAATCTAAAACAATCTAAACTAACTCTCCCTGTTGCATATATCCCTGCCCTGTCAGTAGATCTACAGCTATAGTGGTGCTGGTCTGGGTTAACACAGACTGTAGCGCTGTTCTGGGTGAACACAGACTGTAGTGCTGTTCTGGGTGAACACAGACTGTAGTGCTGTTCTGGGTGAATACAGAATGTAGTGCTGTTCTGGGTGAATACAGACTGTAGTGCTGTTCTGAGTGAACACAGACTGTAGTGCTGTTCTGGGTGAATACAGATTGTAGTGCTGTTCTGGGTAAATAAGGACTGTAGTGCTGTTCTGGGTGAATACAGACTGTAGTGCTGTTCTGGGTGAACAAAGACTATAGTGCTGTTCTGGGTGAACACAGACTGTAGTGCTGTTCTGGGTGAATACACAGACTGTAGTGTGGAGCTGTGCAGATTACACTCCACTCACACTACTGCATAATTATCTAAGCAATACTGCTAGCAGACCTGAAACAGATACAGTTATTACTGAATCAACCCAAACAGACACAGTTATTACTGAATCAACCCGGGCACAGTTATTACTGAATCAACCGAAACAGATACAGTTATTACTGAATCAACCCAAACAGACACAGTTATTACTGAATCATCCCAAACAGACACAGTTATTACTGAATCATCCCAAACAGACACAGTTATTACTGAATCAACCCAAACAGACACAGTTATTACTGAATCAACCCAAACAGACACAGTTATTACTGAATCAACCCAGACACAGTTATTACTGAATCAACCCAAACAGACACAGTTATTACTGAATCATCCCAAACAGACACAGTTATTACTGAATCATCCCAAACAGACACAGTTATTACTGAATCATCCCAAACAGATACAGTTATTACTGAATCAACCCGGACACAGTTATTACTGAATCAACCCAAACAGACACAGTTATTACTGAATCATCCCAAACAGACACAGTTATTACTGAATCATCCCAAACAGACACAGTTATCACTGAATCATCCCAAACGGACACAGTTATTACTGAATCATCCCAAACAGACACAGTTATTACTGAATCATCCCAAATAGACACAGTTATTACTGAATCAACCCGGACACAGTTATTACTGAATCATCCCAAACAGACACAGTTATTACTGAATCATCCCAAACAGACACAGTTATTACTGAATCATCCCAAACAGACACAGTTATTACTGAATCAACCCAAACAGACACAGTTATTACAGAATAATCCCAAACAGATACAGTTATTACTGAATCATCCCAAACAGACACAGTTATTACTGAATCATCCCAAACAGATACAGGTATTACTGAATCAACCCAAACAGACACAGTTATTACTGAATCATCCCAAACAGACACAGTTATTACTGAATCATCCCAAACAGATACAGCTATTACTGAATCATCCCAAACAGACACAGTTATTACTGAATCAACCCGGACACAGTTATTACTGAATCAACCCAAACAGACACAGTTATTACTGAGTCATCCCAAACAGACACAGTTATTACTGAATCATCCCAAACAGACACAGTTATTACTGAATCATCCCAAACAGACACAGTTATTACTGAATCAACCCAAACAGATACAGTTATTACTGAATCATCCCAAACAGACACAGTTATTACTGAATCAACCCAAACAGACACAGTTATTACTGAATCAACCCAAACAGACACAGTTATTACTGAATCAACCCAAACAGATACAGTTATTACTGAATCAACCCAAACAGATACAGTTATTACTGAATCATCCCAAACAGACACAGTTATTACTGAATCAACCCAAACAGACACAGTTATTAGTGAATCATCCCAAACAGACACAGTTATTACTGAATCAACCCAAACAAATACAGCTATTACTGAATCAACCCAAACCAATACAGCTATTACTGAATCAACCTCTATAAAAACCCTGATAGAGACAGCTATTAAAACCGTTAGGCTACGTAAGCCAGCCTCTACTGCAGACACAGCCGTTATCACTGAAAGTCTCTGACACGGGCAGCCTGAAACCAGACTGAAGCCTGACTGAAACCAGCCTGAAACCAGCTTGAAAAAAGCCTGGCGGCCTAAACACTGATAAAATGTAGCTCAGTGTTAAAGAGAAAATATATTCCAAGAGTAGAATCATACATTAGTCTCTAATAGGCACACAATCCTCAACACTCATCAATTCCATTATCAACACATTCCTCCAGACACAAACACACACTCCAAACCTTTGAACCATATTAGCATCCACTCTGATCTCCGTGGCCCTAAAGGGGATTCACGATGTCTGCGGAGCAGCTAGTTAGGCCATTGTGTGTGTTTTCAGCGAGGTAGGCCATTGTGTGTGTGTGTGTTCAGTGAGGTAGGACATTGTGTGTGTGTGTTCAGCTTGGTAGGCCATTGTGTGTATGTTCAGAGAGGTAGGCCATTGTGTGTGTGTTCAGCGAGGTAGGCCATTGTGTGTGTGTGTGTTCAGCTTGGCAGGCCATTGTGTGTGTGTTCAGCAAGGTAGGCCATTGTGTGTGTGTGTGTGTGTGTGTGTGTGTGTGTGTGTGTGTGTGTGTGTGTGTGTGTGTGTGTGTGTGTGTGTGTGTGTGTGTGTGTGTGTGTGTGTGTGTGTGTGTGTGTGTGTGTGTGTGTGTGTGTGTGTGTGTGTGTGTGTGTGTGTGTGTGTGTGTGTGTGTGTGTGCGTGTGTGTGTGTGCGTGTTCAGCAAGGTATGCCACTGTGTGTGTGCGTTCAGCGAAGTATGCCATTGTGTGTGTGTGTGTGTCTGTTTGTGTGTGGGTGTGTGTGTTCAGCGAGGTAGGTCATTGTCTGTGTGTGTGTTCAGCGAGGTAGGCCATTGTCTGTGTGTGTGTTCAGCGAGGTAGGCCACTGTGTGTGTCAAATAAAATAAAATAAAATGTTATTGGTCACGTACACATGGTTAGCACACGTTAATGCGAGTGTAGCGAAATGCTTGTGTGTGTGTGTTCAGCGAGGTGGGCATTGTGTGTGTGTTCAGCGAGGTAGGCCATTGTGTGTGTGTGTGTTCGCTAAGAAATGCCAGTACATCACGCATCCTGACACAAAGACAAGGACGTCGCTGGAGAGGCTGTCGAAGGCTGTCCTTGAGTCTCCCTGCGTGCATTCCTGAGGGGACCTGTACAATGCCAGCAAGGCTGGGAGAGAGAAAAACACACCCACTGAACCATCAGCAGCCAACAACAACAACCATCCCTCACGATTCTCATTCTGACGATTCACATAGCTGAATGAGAGTTATGACTGGTCCCTTGACACACACAGCCCCATACAAACATTATCACACAGACACGGACACACACATATAGGCACGTACGGCAGTGCACAAATACTGTGCATAAGTTCCACACAGATAAATACTACTCTTCTCCTTTTCTGCATCCTATGACTAGCACCGTCCCCTTTCCTCCCTGCCGGCTCGGCCCTCCTAGTCCGTGGCTGAGTGACTCATTGGGAGCTTACAGAACAAGGCTGCGGGGAGCTGAGCGAAAAGGCTCGACCCCATCCCCTTCTCAGGACCATCCCCGGAAAGCTTCTCCCATTCCTCACTTCCCTCATCAATTCATCCCTCTGACTTCAAAATGGCCTGAGTCACTCCCCTCCTCAAAAAAAAACACTTGACTCATCTGACGTCAACACCTATAGACCTGTATATCTTCTTATTTTTCTTTCCAAAACAACTTTCTTGCTATCTCTCTCAGAATGATCTTCTTGACCCTAACCAGTCAGGCTTCAAGACGGGTCACTCAACCGAATTACCTTGGTGTGACCCTGGACATCACCTTGTCAATCTCTGCAAACATCAAAGCAGTGACTAGCTCCTGCAGTTTCATGCTCTACAACATCCGTAGAGTACGTCCCTACCTCACACAGGGAGCAGCGCAGGTCTTTAATCCAGGCACTTGTCATCTCCCATCGGGACTACTGCAACTCTCTGTTGGCTGGGCTCCCAGCTTGTGCCATAAAACCCAGCAAATTATCCAGAACGCTGCAGCCCGCCTGGCTTTCAACTTTACCACCCCAACACTTGCACTGTCCACCCTCCCACCCCAAAATTCCTTATGTTAAGCAAATCAGACAAAACCATTTTACTGTTTTTGATTTATTTATGGATAGCCAGCGGCACTCTCCAACATTCAGACATCATTTACAAACTGAGCGTTTGGATTTAGTGAGTCCGCCAGATCAGAGGCAGTAGGGATGACCAGGGATGTTCTCTTGATAAGTACGTGAATTGGACCCTTTTCCTGTCCTGCTAATCATTCCAAATGTAACAAGTACTTCTGGGTGACAGGGAAAATGTATGGAGTAAAAAGTAAAAAGTACAAATGTTTTTTGAAGAATGTAGTGGAGTAAATATAAAAGTTGTCAAAAATATTATTTGTAAAGTAAAGTACAGGTACCCCAAAAACGACTTAAGTAGTACTTTAAAGTATTTTGACTCAAGTACTTTACACCACTGGAAAAAAATTATGTTTCTGCCTCTGATTCTCCATGCAGTAAGGCCAGCGACTACAACCAACACATCCCAACCGCAACACATCACAACCTTCGTCTATTCAAAGTCTCCTTCATTTGAATAACTCCCATTCCTCTCATTGTATTGGACACCCACGAATGTTCCATCTTCCCTGAAGGCTCTTGAGTCAGCCTGATCACTAGAAATATACTTACATTTTGGATGTTTGCATAGGTTCTGATAATGTCGACATACAGTGCAAGTTAAGTTGGGACACACCTACTCATTCAAAGGTTTTTCTTTATCTTTTACTATTTTCTACATTGTAGAAAGTAGTGAAGACATCAAAACTATGACATAACACATAAGGAATCATGTAGTAACCAAACATTTTATAAATATATTTTATATTTGAGTTTCTTTAAAGTAGCCACTGCTTGTCTTGATGACAGCTTGCGCACTCTTGGCATTCTCTGAGTCAGCTTCACCTGGAATGCTTTTCAAACAGTCTTGAAAGAGTTCCCACATATGCTGAGCACTTGTTGGCTTCTTTTCCTTTGTTCTACAGTCCAACTCATCATAAACCATCTCAATTGCGTTATGGTCGGGTGATTGTGGAGGCCAGGTCATCTGATGAAGCACTCCATCACTCTCCTTCTTGGTCAAATAGCCCTTACACAGCCTGGATGTGTGTTGGGTCATTGTCCTGTTGAAAAACAAATGATAGTCCCACTAAGCCCAAACTAGATGAGATGGCGTATCGCTGAAGAATGCTGTGGTAGCCATGCTGGTTAAGTGTGCCTTGAATTCTAAATAAATCACTGACAGTGTCACCAGCAAAGCACCCCCACACCATCACACCTCCTCCTCCATGCTTCACAGTGGGAACCACACATGCAGAGATCATCCGTTCACCTACTCCGCGACTCACAAAGACACGGCAGTTGGAACCAAAAAAATCTAAAATTTGGACTCATCAGACCAAAGGACAGATTTCCACTGGTATAATGTCCATTGCTGTGTTTCTTGGCCCAAGCAAGTTTCTTATTGTTATTGGTGTCCTTCAGTAGTGGTTTCTTTGCAGCAATTCGACCATGAAGGCCTGATTCATGCAGTCTCCTCTGAACAGTTGATATTGAAATGTGTCTGTTACTTGAACTCTGTTAAGCACTTGTTTGGGCTGCAATTTCTGAGGCTGGTAACTGTATTGAACTTATCCTCTGCAGCAGAGGTAACTCTGGGTCTTCCTTTCCTGTGGCGGTCTTCATGAGAGCCAGTTTCATCTTAGAGCTTGATGGTTTTTGCGACTGCACTTGCAGAGTTCTGTATTGACTGACCTTTATGTCTTAAAGTAATGATGGACTGTCGTTTCTCTTTGCTTATTTGAGCTGTTCTTGCCATAATATGGACGTTTTTTACCAAATCTTCTGTATACCTTGTCACAACAGAACTGATTGGTTCAAACGCATTAAGAAGGAAAGAAATTCCACAAATTAACTTTTTAACAGGCACACCTGTTAATTGAAATACATTCCAGGTGACTACCTCATGAAGCTGGTTGAGAGAATGCCAAGAGTGTGCAAAGCTGTCATCAAGGCAAAGGGTGGCTACTTTGAAGAATCTCAAATATAGCATACATTTTGATTTGTTTAACACTTTTTTGGTTACTACATGATTCCATATGTGTTATTTAATAGTTTTGATGTCTTCACTATTATTCTACAATTTGGAACATAGTAAAAATAAAGAGAAACCCTTGCATGAGTAGGTGTTTCCTCATTTTTGACCTGGACTGTATGCCTTCCTAAACTATAGACCTAACCTTAACCTTTGAGTTGTTTCTGTCTTAACCCTGCAACCACACGGAATTAACTCAACTCAAACTTCAAAGGAAAACTGTGAGATCTTGTTGCCTGGGTAGCATAGTGAGCCCCAGTATACTGGTTTCATAGCTGAATATACACTGAGTGTATAAAACATTAGGAACACCTTCCTAATATTGAGTTACACGCCTCTATCGCCTTGGAACAGCCTCAATTCGCCGGGGCATGGACTCTACAACTTCCCCAAACCCTCCACAGGGATTCTGGCCCTTGTTGACTCCAATGCTTCCCACAGTTGTGTCAAGATGGCGGGATGTCCATTGGGTGGTGGACCATTCTTGATACACGGGAAACTGTTGAGTGTGAAAAACCCAGCAGCGTCGCAGTTCTTGACACATTTGAACTGGTGCGCCTTCATTGCCTTCAGAAAGTATTCACACCCCTTGACTTTTTCCCCATTGTGCTGTGTTACAGCCTGGATTTAAAATGGATTAAACTAAGGTGTTCTGTCCCTGGCCTACACACAATAAACCATAATGTCAAAGTGGAAAATGAAAAGCTGAAGTCTATTCAACCACTTCTATTCAACCAGTCTAAATACTGTAAGTTGAGTACAACTGTGCATAACATTGCATGGACTCACTCTGTGTGCGATAATAGTGTTAATCATGATTTTTGAATGACTACCTCATCTCTATACCCCACACATACAAGTCTATACAGAATAAAACATATTCCTGTTTGAAATAACACACAAAAGTAAAACTGCAAGAAATGTGGCAAAGAAATGAACTTTATGTCCTGAATACAAAGTTTTATATTCGGGGCAAATCCAACACAACACATCACTGAGTACCACTCTTTATATTTTCAACTATTGTGGTGGTTGCATCATGTTATGTTATGTTATGCTTGTCATCGGCAAAGTTTTTTAGGATAAAATTACACAGAGTAGAGCTAAGCGCAGGCAAATCCTAGAGGGAAACCTGGTTCTGTCTGCAGACACTGGGAGACACATTTTCAGCAGGACAATAACTTTAAACACAAGGCCAAATATACACTGCTTTACAAGACAACATTGAATGTTCCTGAGTGGCCTAGTTACAGTTTTGACTTAAATTGGCTAGAAAATGTATGGCAACACTTGAAAATTGCTGTCCAGCAATGATCAACAACCCATTTGACAGAGCTTGAAGAATTATTTTAAAGAATAATGTGCAAATATTGTACAATCCAGGTGTGCAGCGCTCGTAGAGACTTACCCAGGAAGACTCACAGCTGTCATGGTTGCCAAAGGGGATTCTAACATGCATTGACTCAAGGGTGTGAATACTTATGTAAATGAGATATTTCTGTATTTCATTTGCAATTTTAAAAACTTAAAAAAATATATGTTTTCACTTTGTCATTATGTGGTTTTGTGTGTAGATAGGTGAGAGAAAAAATTATATTTCATCTATTTTCAATTCTGGATTTAACACAACAACATGTGGAATAATACAAGGAGTATGAATACTTTCTGAAGGAAATATAAATATTTTGTCTTGCCCATTCACCCTCTGAATGACACACATACCCAATCCATGCCTCAGTTGTCTCAAGGCTTAAACATCCTCCTTGAACCTTTTGTCACGACATCCGCCAAAGTTGGCTCCCCTGCCTGTTCGGGCGGTGCTCGGCGGTCGTCGTCACCGGCCTACTAGAAGTTGGCTCCCCTGCCTGTTCGGGCGGTGCTCGGCGGTCGTCGTCACCGGCCTACTAGAAGTTGACTCCCCTGCCTGTTCGGGCGGTGCTCGGCGGTCGTCGTCACCGGCCTACTAGAAGTTGGCTCCCCTGCCTGTTCGGGCGGTGCTCGGCGGTCGTCGTCACCGGCCTACTAGAAGTTGACTCCCCAGCCTGTTCGGGCGGTGCTCGGCGGTCGTCGTCACCGGCCTACTAGAAGTTGGCTCCCCTGCCTGTTCGGGCGGTGCTCGGCGGTCGTCGTCACCGGCCTACTAGAAGTTGACTCCCCTGCCTGTTCGGGCGGTGCTCGGCGGTCGTCGTCACCGGCCTACTAGAAGTTGACTCCCCTGCCTGTTCGGGCGGTGCTCGGCGGTCGTCGTCACCGGCCTACTAGAAGTTGACTCCCCTGCCTGTTCGGGCGGTGCTCGGCGGTCGTCGTCACCGGCCTACTAGAAGTTGGCTCCCCTGCCTGTTCGGGCGGTGCTCGGCGGTCGTCGTCACCGGCCTACTAGAAGTTGACTCCCCTGCCTGTTCGGGCGGTGCTCGGCGATCGTCGTCACCGGCCTACTAGCCTCCACCGATCCCTTTTTCGTTGTCTATTTGTTTTGTCTTATTAGCGGCACCTGTCTATTTGTGTGATTGATTGGCTTCCTTATTTAAAGTGTGTTATTTCATATGTTACGTGGGTATGTTTTTTGGTGTTTGTGCTCTGGACCTGGTACCCTGTGTGTTGGGTTGGTCCACATTTTCCATGCCCTGTGTTGTTGGGCATTATTCTCAGTGCGATATTAAAAGTGCACGTCTTCCTGTGGAACTATATACTCTCTACGCCTGATTCTTCACTCACGCACCAAGTCACCAGTGACACCTTTATGTTCCCCTTCATCTACACTGATTGAAGTGGATTAAACAAGTGACATCAATAAGGGATCAGAACTTTCACTCGGATTCACCTGGTTAGTCTATGTCATGGAAAGAGCAGGTGTTCCTAATGTTTTGTCTATCAGTGTAGACAAGATACACTCTGTGGTTTATCACTGCAGCCTAACACACTCACATGGCTACAGATTGTATTCTTGTTGGCTGTACATAAGATCCCAGTTTAGTACCACAGCCTGCATTCACACACACACACACACACACACACACACACACACACACACACACACACACACACACACACACACACACACACACACACACACACACACACACACACACACACACACACACACACACACACACACACACACACACACACACACACACACTAATGAACACACACACTGCTGGAATCTCATGTTCCGGTCTCTCTAAACACACATTACAAGATAACATTATCCAGTCATTTTCTCAGCGGTCGTACAGGGAATATTACAGCTCAGTTAAACATGAGGAAACCATGTCAAAACTGAGGCCTGTTCAAGCATGCACGTTAAGCGAGCACTCTGCAATGGCAGTTGGTCCCACACCTCTCTGCAGAGTGCCATACTTAGCACGGCAACTTTGCTTGTGGGTGTGTTCATGCGTGTGTAATGAGGAGGGGAAGAAAGGCACACACCATCTCATTATCTATGAGCTGCTATCCTGAGGATGGTTACATAAGAAGTGATGCTACTCTATTAGCAAAGTAATATGTTATCCTTATGTTTATCACTTCACATGAATACAATAATGATTTCCGTGAGGCCAAGTGTAGCTAAATGCTACATTAACAGCTTAATGATCACTCACAGACCCACAGACGCGCACACATTACAAACGTGTGAAGACGGGCTGCTAGGAGGTTTTCCAGGGTGATCACGGTATATCCTACACCGGAAGAAAAGGTGATAATCTTTTCAAAACACTTTAATCACTATAATGAAATAAACTCTCTATCACAGACACTATAATCATGCTCTCTCTCTCTCATACAAATACCCACAAACACACGCACACGCACACACAGGCTGTGCTCCAGATGTGTGGGTCATAACGGTGTCTGTGGCAGCAGACAGGACCGGGTAGAACCCTGCTATTACCGAGGAGCCTCATCTGGTGTTAAGAACAGAGTGTCGACTCAAAAAGAGACCTGCCTGTCGAGAACACTGAGACACACTGTAGAGACATACTTTAGACCCACAGGAGTTAAGCAGGTGAGAAATGCTGTAAACAGGGAGAGAGAGAGAGAGACACACACAGAGACACAGAGAGAGACACAGAGACACCGTGTCTAATTTACTCTGAACCAAGGCTCTCTCATACTGTGTATAATTTACCCTGAACCAAGGCTCTTTCATACTGTCTAATTTACCCTGAACCAAGGCTCTCTCATACTGTGTATAATTTACCCTGGGCCGAGGCTCTCTCATACTGTGTATAATTTACCCTGAACCAAGGCTCTCATACTGTGTATAATTTACCCTGAACCAAGGCTCTCTCATACTGTGTATAATTTACCCTGGACCAAGTGTTATGCAGGTGAATGAGGACCCAAAAGCGACTTGGCGAAAACAGAGTCTTTAATCCAGTTTAAGGAAATAGCAATACTCCTAGACAAATCGGAGCGGTAAATAAAGCATAAGAAACAATTTCACTCGTAATCACGAGAACTGACTGGAGACTCGATAATGAACTGCAGGTTGCCTCGGGAAGGCACTTGACCGTAGCAGACTCAGACACCTGCTCACCACGCAGCATCTGAGGGAAACACGACACGACAGGGCGATACAAAGACACAGCACGGTGAACAGTATACAAGGATCCGACAGGACAGAAACGGAAAACAAGGGGAGAAATAGGGACTCTAATCAGGGGAAAAGATAGGGAACAGGTGTGGGAAGACTAAATGATTGATTAGGGGAATAGGAACAGCTGGGAGCAGGAACGGAACGATAGAGAGAAGAGAGAGAGAGAGGGAGAGAGAAAAAAGGGAACGAACCTAAAAAGACCAGCAGGGGGAAAACGAACAGAAGGAAAAGCAAAATGACAAGACAATATAAGACAAAACATGACACCAAGGCTCTCTCATACGGTGTGTAATTTACCCTGGACCAAGGCTCTCTCATACTGTGTATAATTTACCCTGAACTAAGGCTCTCTCATACTGTGTATAATTTACCCTGGAACAAGGCTCTCTCATACGGTGTGTAATTTACCCTGGACCAAGGCTCTCTCATACTGTGTATAATTTACCGTGAACCAAGAATCTCTCATACTGTGTATAATTTACCGTGAACCAAGAATCTCTCATACTGTGTATAATTTACCGTGAACCAAGAATCTCTCATACTGTGTATAATTTACCGTGAACCAAGAATCTCTCATACTGTGTATAATTTACCGTGAACCAAGAATCTCTCATACTGTGTGTAATTTACCGTGAACCAAGAATCTCTCCTACTGTGTATAATTTACCGTGAACCAAGAATCTCTCATACTGTGTGTAATTTACCCTGAACCAAGGCTCTCTCATACGGTGTATAATTTACCGTGAACCAAGAATCTCTCATACTGTGTGTAATTTACCCTGAACCAAGGCTCTCTCATACGGTGTATAATTTACCCTGGAACAAGGCTCTCTCATACTGTGTATAATTTACCCTGGAACAAGGCTCTCTCATACGGTGTATAATTTACCCTGGAACAAGGCTCTCTCATACTGTGTATAATTTACCCTGGAACAAGGCTCTCTCATACGGTGTATAATTTACCCTGGAACAAGACTCTCTCATACTGTGTATAATTTACCCTGGAACAAGGCTCTCTCATACTGTGTATAATTTACCCTGGAACAAGGCTCTCTCATACGGTGTGTAATTTACCCTGGAACAAGACTCTCTCATACTGTGTATAATTTACCCTGGAACAAGGCTCTCTCATACTGTGTGTAATTTACCGTGAACCAAGGCTCTCTCATACTGTGTATAATTTACCGTGAACCAAGAATCTCTCATACTGTGTATAATTTACCGTGAACCAAGAATCTCTCATACTGTGTATAATTTACCGTGAACCAAGAATCTCTCATACTGTGTATAATTTACCGTGAACCAAGAATCTCTCATACTGTGTATAATTTACCGTGAACCAAGAATCTCTCATACTGTGTATAATTTACCGTGAACCAAGAATCTCTCATACTGTGTATAATTTACCGTGAACCAAGAATCTCTCATACTGTGTGTAATTTACCGTGAACCAAGAATCTCTCATACTGTGTATAATTTACCGTGAACCAAGAATCTCTCATACTGTGTATAATTTACCGTGAACCAAGAATCTCTCATACTGTGTGTAATTTACCGTGAACCAAGAATCTCTCATACTGTGTATAATTTACCGTGAACCAAGAATCTCTCATACTGTGTGTAATTTACCCTGAACCAAGGCTCTCTCATACGGTGTATAATTTACCGTGAACCAAGAATCTCTCATACTGTGTGTAATTTACCCTGAACCAAGGCTCTCTCATACGGTGTATAATTTACCCTGGAACAAGGCTCTCTCATACTGTGTATAATTTACCCTGGAACAAGGCTCTCTCATACGGTGTATAATTTACCCTGGAACAAGGCTCTCTCATACTGTGTATAATTTACCCTGGAACAAGGCTCTCTCATACGGTGTATAATTTACCCTGGAACAAGACTCTCTCATACTGTGTATAATTTACCCTGGAACAAGGCTCTCTCATACTGTGTATAATTTACCCTGGAACAAGGCTCTCTCATACTGTGTATAATTTACCCTGGAACAAGGCTCTCTCATACGGTGTGTAATTTACCCTGGACCAAGGCTCTCTCATACTGTGTATAATTTACCCTGAACCAAGGCTCTCTCATACTGTGTATAATTTACCCTGGAACAAGGCTCTCTCATACTGTGTATAATTTACCCTGGAACAATGCTCTCTCATACGGTGTGTAATTTACCCTGGACCAAGGCTCTCTCATACTGTGTATAATTTACCCTGAACCAAGGCTCTCTCATACTGTGTATAATTTACCCTGGAACAAGGCTCTCTCATACTGTGTATAATTTACCCTGAACCAAGGCTCTCTCATACTGTGTATAATTTACCGTGAACCAAGAATCTCTCATACTGTGTATAATTTACCGTGAACTAAGAATCTCTCATACTGTGTATAATTTACCCTGAACCAAGGCTCTCTCATACTGTGTATAATTTACCGTGAACCAAGAATCTCTCATACTGTGTATAATTTACCGTGAACCAAGAATCTCTCATACTGTGTATAATTTACCGTGAACCAAGAATCTCTCATACTGTGTATAATTTACCGTGAACCAAGAATCTCTCATACTGTGTATAATTTACCGTGAACCAAGAATCTCTCATACTGTGTGTAATTTACCCTGAACCAAGGCTCTCTCATACGGTGTATAATTTACCCTGGAACAAGGCTCTCTCATACTGTGTATAATTTACCCTGGAACAAGGCTCTCTCATACTGTGTATAATTTACCCTGGAACATGGCTCTTTCATACTGTGTATAATTTACCCTGGACCAAGGCTCTCTCATACGGTGTATAATTTACCCTGGACCAAGGCTCTCTCATACTGTGTATAAGTTACCCTGGAACAAGGCTCTCTCATACGGTGTATAAGTTACCCTGGACCAAGGCTCTGTCATACTGTGTATAAGTTACCCTGGACCAAGGCTCTCTCATACTGTGTATAATTTACCCTGGACCAAGGCTCTCTCATACTGTGTATAAGTTACCCTGGAACAAGGCTCTCTCATACTGTGTATAATTTACCCTGGACCAAGGCTCTCTCATACTGTGTATAAGTTACCCTGGAACAAGGCTCTCTCATACGGTGTATAAGTTACCCTGGACCAAGGCTCTCTCATACTGTGTATAAGTTACCCTGGACCAAGGCTCTCTCATACTGTGTATAAATTACCCTGGACCAAGGCTCTCTCATACTGTGTATAAGTTACCCTGGACCAAGGCTCTCTCATACTGTGTATAAGTTACCCTGGACCAAGGCTCTCTCATACTGTGTGTAAGTTACCCTGAAACAAGGCTCTCTCTGTGGTGAGTGTGTGTGGTGTATGTGTGTCTTAAGTGTGTACTCTGTATTTATGCAATGCATGTGAGAGTCCATCGCCTCTATCCGGGTAGTTCAGGTCTATGGTACTAGTTACCAGTGTAACATCCTTCATATCTATGGATTCTATTCTTTGATGGACATGACATCCTACAGAGGCCAGCTGGTGACAGGATACAGTATCCTGTTACGCCTACCTATCATCAACAGCTTTTTACAGTACACCCACTACGCTACCTACGTCTTTATGAAAACCAATGCATTGGGAAACACTGTCCTAGATCTTCAGATGTGTGAGGGGGAGTCGACAAGGGCCTAGAGATAGAGATATGTCCTGTCTGCCTTCCTTCCTTCACTCAGACAGACTGTGGAGCAAAGCCATCTTGCTTTGGGGCGAATATGAAGCCGTCAGTGTGGAAAGGAGCCATGTTGCTTTGGGGCAGTCAGTTTGCTGATGGAGACATATAGGAGTTGGTGTTGTCATGCAGGTGAAAGAGGACCCAAAAGCGACTTAACAGAAACAGAGTTTATTTAAGTCCAAACAGGGAATAACAGAAATCCTCTAGTCTGTAGAGGGGAATAACTGGAGAAGCGGCCACAGACTGCAGGTCGCTTCGGGTAGGCGCAGGCCGTAGTCGACAGAGACACCTGCTCACACGCAGCATCTGATGAAGGCAAAAAACACGACAGGACAGGGCGATACACAATCACAGCAAAAACACGACAGGACAGGGCGAAACGCAATCACAGCATGGTGAATACTAAACAAGGAACCGACGGGACAGGAACGGAACACAAAGGAATAAATAGGGACTCTAATCAGGGGAAAGGATCGGGAACAGGTGTGGGAAGACTAAATGATGATTAGGGGAATAGGAACAGCTGGGAGCAGGAACGGAACGATAGAGAGAAGAGAGAGCGAGAGAGTGAGAGAGGGAGGGGAGAGAGAGGGGATAGAAGGAGGGAAAGAACCAAATAAGACCAGCAGAGGGAAACGAATAGAATGGGGAGCACAGGGACAAGACATGATAATAAATGACAAACATGACAGTACCCCCCACTCACCGAGCGCCTCCTGGCGCACTCGAGGAGGAATCCTGGCGGCAACGGAGGAAATCATCGATGAGTGAACGGTCCAGCACGTCCCGAGACGGAACCCAACTCCTCTCCTCAGGACCGTAACCCTCCCAATCCACTAAGTATTGGTGACCCCGTCCCCGAGAACGCATGTCCATGATCTTATGTACCTTGTAAATAGGTGCGCTCGACAAGGACGGGAGGGGGGAGGGAAGACGAACGGGGTGCGAAGAAAGGGCTTAACACAGGAGACATGGAAGACAGGATGGACGTGACGAAGATGTCGCGGAAGAAGCAGTCGCACAGCGACAGGATTGACGACCTGGGAGACACGGAACGGACCAATGAACCGCGGAGTCAACTTACGAGAAGCTGTCGTAAGAGGAAGGTTGCGAGTGGAAAGCCACACTCTCTGGCCGCAACAATACCTTGGACTCTTAATCCTGCGTTTATTGGCGGCTCTCACAGTCTTCCCCGCAGACAAAGGCAGACCGGTAATGAAGTCTAAGGCGATGTGAGACCATGGTCGAGAAGGAATGGGGAGCGGTCTGAGACGACCGGCAGGAGGAGAGTTACCCGACTTAGTCTGCGCGCAGTCCGAACAAGCAGCCACGAAACGGCGCGTGTCACGCTCCTGAGTCGGCCACCAAAAGCGCTGGCGAATAGACGCAAGAGTGCCTCGAACACCGGGATGACCAGCTAACTTGGCAGAGTGAGCCCACTGAAGAACAGCCAGACGAGTGGAAACAGGAACGAAAAGGAGGTTACTAGGACAAGCGCGCGGCGGCGACGCAGTGTGCGTGAGTGCTTGCTTAACCTGTCTTTCAATTCCCCAGACTGTTAACCCGACAACACGCCCATAAGGAAGAATCCCCTCGGGATCAGTAGAAGCCACAGAAGAACTAAACAGACGGGATAAGGCATCAGGCTTGGTGTTCTTGCTACCCGGACGGTAAGAAATCACAAACTCGAAACGAGCGAAAAACAACGCCCAACGAGCTTGACGGGCATTAAGTCGTTTGGCAGAACGGATGTACTCAAGGTTCTTATGGTCTGTCCAAACGACAAAAGGAACGGTCGCCCCCCAACCACTGTCGCCATTCGCCTAGGGCTAAGCGGATGGCGAGCAGTTCACGGTTACCCACATCATAGTTGCGCTCAGATGGCGACAGGCGATGAGAAAAATAAGCGCAAGGATGAACCTTATCGTCAGACTGGAAGCGCTGGGATAGAATGGCTCCCACGCCTACCTCTGAAGCGTCAACCTCGACAATGAATTGTCTAGTGACGTCAGGAGTAACGAGGATAGGAGCGGACGTAAACGTTCTTTTAGAAGATCAAAAGCTCCCTGGGCGGAACCGGACCACTTAAAACACGTCTTGACAGAAGTAAGAGCTGTGAGAGGGGCAGCAACTTGACCGAAATTACGAATGAAACGCCGATAGAAATTAGCGAAACCTAAAAAGCGCTGCAACTCGACACGTGACCTTGGAACGGGCCAATCACTGACAGCTTGGACCTTAGCGGAATCCATCTGAATGCCTTCAGCGGAAATAACGGAACCGAGAAAAGTAACGGAGGAGACATGAAAAGAGCACTTCTCAGCCTTTACGTAGAGACAATTCTCTAAAAGGCGCTGTAGAACACGTCGAACGTGCTGAACATGAATCTCGAGTGACGGAGAAAAAATCAGGATATCGTCAAGATAGACAAAAACAAAGATGTTCAGCATGTCTCTCAGAACATCATTAACTAATGCCTGAAAAACAGCTGGCGCATTGGCGAGACCGAACGGCAGAACCCGGTACTCAAAATGCCCTAACGGAGTGTTAAACGCCGTTTTCCACTCGTCCCCCTCTGATGCGCACGAGATGGTAAGCGTTACGAAGGTCCAACTTAGTAAAGCACCTGGCTCCCTGCAGAATCTCGAAGGCTGATGACATAAGGGGAAGCGGATAACGATTCTTAACCGTTATGTCATTCAGCCCTCGATAATCCACGCAGGGGCGCAGAGTACCGTCCTTCTTCTTAACAAAAAGAACCCCGCCCGGCCGGAGAAGAAGAAGGCACTATGGTACCGGCGTCAAGAGACACAGACAAATAATCCTCGAGAGCCTTACGTTCGGGAGCCGACAGAGAGTATAGTCTACCTCGAGGAGGAGTGGTCCCCGGAAGGAGATCAATACTACAATCATACGACCGGTGAGGAGGAAGGGAGTTGGCTCGGGACCGACTGAAGACCGTGCGCAGATCATGATATTCCTCCGGCACTCCTGTCAAATCGCCAGGTTCCTCCTGAGAAGTAGGGACAGAAGAAACGGGAGGGATGGCAGACATTAAACACTTCACATGACAAGAAACGTTCCAGGATAGGATAGAATTACTAGACCAATTAATAGAAGGATTATGACATACTAGCCAGGGATGACCCAAAACAACAGGTGTAAACGGTGAACGGAAAATCAAAAAAGAAATAGTCTCACTGTGGTTACCAGATACTGTGAGAGTTAAAGGTAGTGTCTCAAATTTGATACTGGGAAGATGACTACCATCTAAGGCAAACATGGGCGTAGGCCTGTCTAACGGTCTGAAAGGAATGTTATGTTTCCGAACCCATGCTTCGTCCATGAAACAACCCTCAGCCCCAGAGTCAATCAAGGCACTGCATGTAGCACCCGAACCGGTCCAGCGTAGATGGACCGACATAGTAGTACAAGATCTAGATGAAGAGACCAGAGTAGTAGCGCTCACCAGTAGCCCTCCGCTTACTGATGGGCTCTGGCCTCTTACTGGACATGAATTAACAAAATGTCCAGCAACTCCGCAATAGAGGCACAGGCGGTTGGTGATCCTCCGTTCCCTCTCCTTAGTCGAGATGCGAATCCCTCCCAGCTGCATGGGCTCAGTCTCAAAGCCAGAGGAGGGAGATGGTTGCGATGCGGAGCAGGGAAACACCGTTGATGCGAGCTCTCTTCCACGAGCCCGGTGACGAAGATCTACCCGTCGTTCTATGCGGATGGCGAGAGCAATCAAAGAGTCCACATCTGAAGGAACCTCCCGGGAGAGAATCTCATCCTTAACCACTGCGTGGAGTCCCTCCAGAAAACGAGCGAGCAGCGCCGGCTCGTTCCACTCACTAGAGGCAGCAAGAGTGCGAAACTCAATAGAATAATCCGTTATGGACCGTTCACCTTGGCATAAGGAAGCCAGGGCCCTAGAAGCCTCCCTACCAAAAACTGAACGGTCAAAAACCCGAATCATCTCCTCTTTAAAGTTCTGGAACTTGTTAGAGCAATCAGCCCTTGCCTCCCAGATAGCTGTGCCCCATTCTCGAGCCCGGCCAGTAAGGAGTGAAATGACGTAAGCAACCCGAGCTCTCTCTCTAGAGTATGTGTTGGGTTGGAGAGAGAACACAATCTCACACTGCGTGAGAAAGGAGCGGCACTCAGTGGGCTGCCCGGAGTAGCAAGGTGGGTTATTAACCCTAGGTTCTGGAGGCTCGGCAGGCCAGGAAGTAACAGGTGGCACGAGACGTAGACTCTGGAACTGTCCAGAGAGGTCGGAAACCTGAGCGGCCAGGTTCTCCACGGCATGGCGAGCAGCAGACAATTCCTGCTCGTGTCTGCCGAGCATGGCTCCTTGGATCTTGACGGCAGTGTAACGAGCGTCTGAAGTCGCTGGGTCCATTCCTTGGTCGGTTCCTTCTGTCATGCAGGTGAAAGAGGACCCAAAAGCGACTTAACAGAAACAGAGTTTATTTAAGTCCAAACAGGGAATAACAGAAATCCTCTAGTCTGTAGAGGGGAATAACTGGAGAAGCGGCCACAGACTGCAGGTCGCTTCGGGTAGGCGCAGGCCGTAGTCGACAGAGACACCTGCTCACACGCAGCATCTGATGAAGGCAAAAAACACGACAGGACAGGGCGATACACAATCACAGCAAAAACACGACAGGACAGGGCGAAACGCAATCACAGCATGGTGAATACTAAACAAGGAACCGACGGGACAGGAACGGAACACAAAGGAATAAATAGGGACTCTAATCAGGGGAAAGGATCGGGAACAGGTGTGGGAAGACTAAATGATGATTAGGGGAATAGGAACAGCTGGGAGCAGGAACGGAACGATAGAGAGAAGAGAGAGCGAGAGAGTGAGAGAGGGAGGGGGAGAGAGAGGGATAGAAGGAGGGAAAGAACCAAATAAGACCAGCAGAGGGAAACGAATAGAATGGGGAGCACAGGGACAAGACATGATAATAAATGACAAACATGACAGGTGTACTGTCTGATCAGATAGAGATGAACTAAAGTAACGTATGTAAGACAAGGCCTGCTGTATCAAGCAACATGTGAGAGACTCGATACACACAGGAGATTACAGGTAGCTCTTTCTGCACGTTCCAGAACGGAACGTGGTATGTTATCACCCTGGTCTTACGTGAAGGTAGACACACACACACACGCACACACACACAGGCACACACACACACAGGCACACACACACACAGGCACACACACACAGGCACACACACAGTCCAAAAGTGTTTCAGCTGTACTGAAAGTCACTGGAAACTCTTTTTAGTCAATGCTTAGTCACGACCCTCTGCTAAAACTCTTGCATCACATGACCCACTATGTTGATACTGCAAGGTTCGGAACAAGCAGGGAGAGAGCAAGAGAGAAGGGCAGAGAGAGAGAGAGAGGAGAGAAACGAGAGGGAGAGAGAGCGCTCAGGGGAGAACCCCTCACTTAGACACTAAGGCAGTGAGTAGACACTGAGCTACAGTGACTGGCACCAT
>NC_060195.1:28394426-28449426 GCF_021184085.1 Oncorhynchus gorbuscha
AGGAGGGTGGGAGAGAGAGAACTGGTCATCTACAGTCTAACAGAAGAGTGAATAAAACATAAGAGTTTCTATAGATTCCAGAGAGAGAGAGAGCATCATGTTCTCTCAGAAACAGGAACAAGGAAACAGGAACAAGGAAGCAGCTAGGGACCAGTGGAGAATTAAGGGAGTTTATTGGACAACTGTCTGGAACTTTCTTCTATTCAATATCAGAGAATAAAGAATGATTAAGAATGATGGAAAATATGATTAAATATAACCATTTAAGGTTAGAGAACACTACTGGTAAAATCCCTTCACTGATAGAGGTTCTCTATTTCACACCAGCTATTTATTTCAGACACTTTATCAATGGAACGGAAATGGACACTACATACAAAGCAGAGAAACACTCATTACTCATTACTCATTATTAATTCTGATTCATCTAGACTAGGGAGGGGCAACAAACAGAACTCATCATGAGGGGCAGCAGTGTCTCAACAATTTTTTTATTCTCACTCTCAACAGTAATTTGAGTCCCCGACTGAGTTCTTTTTTTATTCTCACTCTCAACAGTAATTTGAGTCCCCGACTGAGTTCTTTTTTTATTCTCACTCTCAACAGTAATTTGAGTCCCCGACTGAGTTCTTTTTTTATTCTCACTCTCAACAGTAATTTGAGTCCCCGACTGAGTTCTTTTTTCATTCTCACTCTCAACAGTAATTTGAGTCCCCGACTGAGTTATTTTTTTATTCTCACTCTCAACAGTAATTTGAGTCCCCGACTGAGTTATTTTTTCATTCTCACTCTCAACAGTAATTTGAGTCCCCGACTGAGTTATTTTTTTATTCTCACTCTCAACAGTAATTTGAGTCCCCGACTGAGTTATTTTTTCATTCTCACTCTCAACAGTAATTTGAGTCCCCGACTGAGTTATTTTTTCATTCTCACTCTCAACAGTAATTTGAGTCCCCGACTGAGTTATTTTTTCATTCTCACTCTCAACAGTAATTTGAGTCCCCGACTGAGTTATTTTTTCATTCTCACTCTCAACAGTAATTTGAGTCCCCGACTGAGTTATTTTTTTATTGGTCCTCGGACCTACAAAACGGGGGGCTACCAGTCGCCCATCCCTGATCTAGAGTCTAGACCATACACTTCTATTTCTATCTGTCTCTTGTCTTAATGCTACACACGCACGCACGCACGCACGCACGCACACACACACACACACACACACACACACACACACACACTAAATGTAGCACTCGAAGACAGTAAGCTATTATTACCTTTCTGGTCATTGAGACCCTGACACAAACTACAACCCTCCTGAGGCCTTGAAGTCATCATCTCAGAGCTCCACGGCCCACACAACCAAGAGAAGACTTGCACCCTTTTCCCTATATAGTGCACTACTTTTAACCAGGGAAATGGTGCCATTTGGGATGCAACCTCTATATTTAAGGACATACTGGGACTATATACTGAGTGTATAAAACATTAGGAACACCTTCCTAATATTGAGTTGCACCCCCTTTTGTCCTCAGAACAGCCTCAATTCATCGGGCATGGACTCAACAAGGTGTCGAAAGCGTTCCACAGGGATGCTGGCCCATGTTGACTCCAATGCTTCCCACAGTCGTGTCAAGTTGGCTGGTACTGGATTGCTTCTCTGAATATCTGGTTCCACTTTTCCCACAGATGCTCAATTGGATTGAGACCATCTGACTGGGCAGGCCACTGCATTAAGCTGAACCATTCCCGGACAATCCTAGCCTTTTTGGCTGGGCCATTATCCTGCTGAAATCATCAGTTCACCGATGGATACACTGCTGCCATGAAGGGATGCACCTGATTGACAATGCTGTTCAGATATCCTGTGGCATTCAAACGTTGCTCCACTTTTATCAAGGGGCCCGATGTCTGCCATGAAACCCACCCCACACCATCACACCACCAGCTGCAATGTTGACACGTAACATGATGAATGCATGTACTCGTGGTTTCCTCCATACCCTAGTCCTCCCATCAGCTTCACACAGCAGGAACTGGGATTCATTAGACCTGGCAATGTTTTTCCAATTCTCCAGTGTCCAGTGATTTCGTTCCTTAGCCCATTGCAACCACAGTTTCTTGTTTTTTGCTGAAATAATTGGAACTCTGTAAGGTCGTCGGCTGCCATACCCCATTCGTGTAAAGGTACGATGAGTTGTGTCACGCTGGTATGAGGGATCAGGAGACAGACGCAGGGATGCATAATAGGTTTTTTTATTTAACCAAGGCATTGGAATGAAGACCAAACAAACACGTAACAAAAACACAGGGTTGAAACCCAAACAAAAGAGTGAGGAGCACCTCAAATAAATAACACACTCGCAGAATGATTAACACACGGGACGAGACCCATAAACATCTGTGCAATCCACAATGGTACGAGAACCAAAACACGCAGCACGGGTACTCACACGCACCAACGGATATTGTACCAATAACTGACAGCCCCACGGTGAACGAAGGGCACATATATATAAATACAATCAGTGGGAATAGGGGCCAGGTGTGCACAATGAAAGTTCCAGAGGGATTCATGACAGTACCCCCCCCCCTGACGCAATGACACCGGTCTCGAGGACGATCACAGGAACGTAGTTGTGGTGGCGTCGAACAGACCAGTAGCGGTGGCGTCGGACAGACCAGTAGCAGTGGCGTCAGACGGACCACTAGCAGTGGCGTCGGACGGACCAGTAGCAGTGGCGTCGGACAGACCAGTAGCAGTGGCGTCGGACAGACCAGTAGCAGTCGCGTCGGACGGACCAGTAGCAGTGGCGTCGAACAGACCAGTAGCAGTGGCGTCGAACAGACCAGTAGCAGTGGCGTCAGACGGACCAGTAGCAGTGGCGTCGAACAGACCAGTAGCAGTGGCGTCAGACGGACCAGTAGCAGTGGCGTCAGACGGACCAGTAGCAGTGGCGTCAGACGGACCAGTAGCAGTGGCGTCAGACGGACCAGTAGCAGTGGCGTCAGACAGACCAGTAGCAGTGGCGTCAGATGGACCAGTAGCAGTGGCGTCAGACGGACCAGTAGCAGTGGCGTCAGACGGACCAGTAGCAGTGGCGTCGAACAGACCAGTAGCAGTGGCGTCGAACAGACCAGTAGCAGTGGCGTCGGACAGACCAGTAGCACTGGCGTCGAACAGACCAGTAGCAGTGGCGTCGGACAGACCAGTAGCAGTGGCGTCGAACAGACCAGTAGCAGTGGCGTCGAACAGACCAGTAGCAGTGGCGTCGGACAGACCAGTAGCACTGGCGTCGAACAGACCAGTAGCAGTGGCGTCGGACAGACCAGTAGCAGTGGCGTCGAACAGACCAGTAGCACTGGCGTCGGACAGACCAGTAGCACTGGCGTCGAACAGACCAGTAGCAGTGGCGTCGGACAGACCAGTAGCAGTGGCGTCGAACAGACCAGTAGCAGTGGCGTCGGACAGACCAGTAGCACTGGCGTCGAACAGACCAGTAGCAGTGGCGTCGAACAGACCAGTAGCAGTGGCGTCGAACAGACCAGTAGCAGTGGCGTCGAACAGACCAGTAGCAGTGGCGTCGGACAGACCAGTAGCAGTGGCGTCAGACGGACCAGTAGCAGTGGCGTCGAACAGACCAGTAGCAGTGGCGTCGGACAGACCAGTAGCAGTGGCGTCGGACAGACCAGTAGCAGTGGCGTCAGACAGACCAGTAGCAGTGGCGTCGAACAGACCAGCAGCAGTGGCGTCGGACAGACCAGTAGCAGTGGCGTCGGACAGACCAGTAGCAGTGGCGTCGGACAGACCAGTAGCAGTCGCGTCAGACAGACCAGTAGCAGTCGCGTCGAACAGACGAGTAGCAGTCGCGTCGGACAGACCAGTAGCAGTGGCGTCGGACAGATCAGTAGCAGTGGCGTCAGACGGACCAGTAGCAGTGGCGTCGAACAGACCAGTAGCAGTGGCGTCAGACGGACCAGTAGCAGTGGCGTCGAACAGACCAGTAGCAGTGGCGTCAGACGGACCAGTAGCAGTGGCGTCAGACGGACCAGTAGCAGTGGCGTCAGACGGACCAGTAGCAGTGGCGTCGAACAGACCAGTAGCAGTGGCGTCGAACAGACCAGTAGCAGTGGCGTCAGACGGACCAGTAGCAGTGGCGTCGGACAGATCAGTAGCAGTGGCACCGGACGGACAGGTCTATGTCATGGAAACAGCAGGTGTTCATAATGTTTACCTGCGATTTACAATCACAGTGCTGTGAGAAGATACTCATGACATTCAAACTCATTAATGAGGGACAGAAAGAGGGAGATGAAGAGAGAAAAATAAATAGACAGAAAGAGTGGGGAAGGAGAGTGAGAGGGAGAGGGGGAGAGAGGGGGAGGGAGAAAAGGGAAGAGATTGGGGGTAGAAGAGAGAGAGAGGGGCAAGGAGCGGGAGAGAGAGGGGGTAAGAAAAAGAGAGAGAGAGGGGGCAGGGAGAGACTGGGGGGTAGGAGAGAGAGAGGGACAGGAAGGGGAAAGAGAAGGGAGTAGGAGCGAGAGAAAGAGGGGCGAGGAGGGGGAGAGAGAGGGGGGTAGGAGAGAGAGAGGGGCAGGAAGGGGAAAGAGAAGGGAGTAGGAGCGAGAGAGAGAGGGGCGAGGAGGGGGAGAGAGAGAGGGGCAGGAAGGGGGAGAGAGAAGGGGGTAGGAGAGAGAGGGGCAAGGAGGGGAGAGAGAGAGGGGGGTAGGAGAGAGAGAGAGGCAGGTAGGGGGAGAGAGAGGGGGTAGGAGAGAGAGAGAGAGAGAGGGGCAAGGAGGGGGAGAGAGGGTGGTAGGAAAGAGAGAGCGCAGTAATTAATGCAATTGTCTTAATTTTAATTTCAAGCAGGGAGAGGAGATTGCCCAATTATGTAAATGTGGGATATGCTTCAGGAGGATGAGGACTAGGCATAATAATAAAGCCTTTACTTATAGCACATGGTAAACATTTATTATGAAACATAAACACATGTAAACACACACACACACACACACACACACACACACACACACACACACACACACACACACACACACACACACACACACACACACACACACACACACACACACACACACACACACACACACACACACACACACACACACACACACACACACACACACACACATACATACATACTCCAGGACTACAGTACAGTGGTTCCATTGGATTGTGGTATTCTGCTCCCCTGTGTTGTCCTTTGTTCCTTCTGCAGTATGGAAGAGAATAAACTAGATAGTATGGGAGAGAATAAACTAGATAGTATGGAAGAGAATAAACTAGATAGTATGGAAGAGAATAAACTAGATAGTATGGAAGAGAATAAACTAGATAGTATGGGAGAGAATAAACTAGATAGTATGGAAGAGAATAAACTAGATAGTATGGGAGAGAAGAGAGATGAAACTAGATAGTATGGAAGAGAACAGAGATGAAACTAGATAGTATGGAAGAGAACAGAGATGAAACTAGATAGTATGGGAGAGAAGAGAGATGAAACTAGATAGTATGGAAGAGAACAGAGATGAAACTAGATAGTATGGAAGAGAACAGAGATGAAACTAGATAGTATGGGAGAGAAGAGAGATGAAACTAGATAGTATGGGAGAGAAGAGAGATGAAACTAGATAGTATGGGACAGAACAGAGATGAAACTAGATAGTATGGGAGAGAAGAGAGATGAAACTAGATAGTATGGAAGAGAATAAACTAGATAGTATGGGACAGAATAGAGATGAAACTAGATAGTATGGGACAGAACAGAGATGAAACTAGATAGTATGGGAGAGAAGAGAGATGAAACTAGATAGTATGGAAGAGAATAAACTAGATAGTATGGTAGAGAAGAGAGGAGAAACTTGATAGTATGGGAGAGAATAAACTAGATAGTATGGGAGAAAAGAGAGAAGAAACTAGATAGTATGGGAGAGAAGAGAGAAGAAACTAGATAGTATGGGAGAGAAGAGAGAAGAAACTAGCTAGTATGGGAGAGAAGAGAGAAGAAACTAGATAGTATGGGACAGAAGAGAGAAGAAACTAGATAGTATGGGAGAGAAGAGAGAAGAAACTTGATAGTATAGCAGAGCAGAAACTAGCTAGTATGGGAGAGAAGAGAGAGGAAACTTGATAGTATAGCAGAGCAGAAACTAGCTAGTATGGGAGAGAAGAGATGATAAACTAGCTAGTATGGGAGAGAAGAGAGAAGAAACTAGCTAGTATGGGAGAGAAGAGAGAAGAAACTAGCTAGTATGGGAGATAAGAGAGAAGAAACTAGCTAGTATGGGAGAGGAGAAGAAACTAGCTAGTATGGGAGAGAAGAGAGAAGAAACTAGATAGTATGGGAGAGAACAGAGATGAAACTAGATAGTATGGAAGAGAATAAACTAGAAGCAACTAGATAGTATGGGACAGAACAGAGATGAAACTAGCTAGTATGGGACAGAACAGAGATGAAACTAGATAGTATGGGACAGAACAGAGATGAAACTAGATAGTATGGGGGAGAAGAGAGAAGAAACTAGCTAGTATGGAAGAGAAGAGAGAAGAAACTAGCTAGTATGGAAGAGAAGAGAGAAGAAACTAGATAGTATGGGAGAGAAGAGAGAAGACACTAGCTAGTATGGGAGAGAAGAGAGAAGAAACTAGATAGTATGGGAGAGAAGAGAGGATAAACTAGATAGTATGGGAGAGAAGAGAGCAGAAACTAGCTAGTATGGGAGAGAAGAGAGGATAAACTAGCTAGTATGGGAGAGAAGAGAGAAGAAACTAGCTAGTATGGGGGAGAAGAGAGAAGAAACTAGCTAGTATGGGAGATAAGAGAGAAGAAACTAGCTTAGTATGGGAGAGGAGAAGAAACTAGCTAGTATGGGAGAGAAGAGAGAAGAAACTAGATAGTATGGGAGAGAAGAGAGAAGAAACTAGCTAGTATGGGAGAGAAGAAAGAATAAACTAGATAGTATGGGAGAGAAGAGAGAAGAAACTAGCTAGTATGGGAGAGAAGAGAGAAGAAACTAGCTAGTATGGGAGAGAAGAGAGAAGAAACTAGATAGTATGGGAGAGAAGAGAGAAGAAACTAGATAGTATGGGAGAGAAGAGAGGATAAACTAGCTAGTATGGGAGAGAAGAGAGAATAAACTAGCTAGTATGGGAGAGAAGAGAGGATAAACTAGCTAGTATGGGAGAGAAGAGAGGATAAACTAGCTAGTATGGAAGAGAAGAGAGGATAAACTAGCTAGTATGGGAGAGAAGAGAGAATAAACTAGCTAGTATGGGAGAGAAGAGAGAAGAAACTAGCTAGTATGGGAGATGAGAGAGAAGAAACTAGCTAGTATGGGAGAGGAGAAGAAACTAGCTAGTATGGGAGAGAAGAAACTAGATAGTATGGGAGAGAAGAGAGAAGAAACTAGCTAGTATGGGAGAGAAGAGAGAAGAAACTAGATAGTATGGGAGAGAAGAGAGAAGAAACTAGCTAGTATGGGAGAGAAGAGAGAAGAAACTAGCTAGTATGGGGGAGAAGAGAGAAGAAACTAGCTAGTATGGGAGATAAGAGAGAAGAAACTAGTTTAGTATGGGAGAGGAGAAGAAACTAGCTAGTATGGGAGAGAAGAGAGAAGAAACTAGATAGTATGGGAGAGAAGAGAGAAGAAACTAGCTAGTATGGGAGAGAAGAAAGAAGAAACTAGATAGTATGGGAGAGAAGAGAGAAGAAACTAGCTAGTATGGGAGAGAAGAGAGAAGAAACTAGCTAGTATGGGAGAGAAGAGAGAAGAAACTAGATAGTATGGGAGAGAAGAGAGAAGAAACTAGATAGTATGGGAGAGAAGAGAGGATAAACTAGCTAGTATGGGAGAGAAGAGAGAATAAACTAGCTAGTATGGGAGAGAAGAGAGGATAAACTAGCTAGTATGGGAGAGAAGAGAGGATAAACTAGCTAGTATGGAAGAGAAGAGAGGATAAACTAGCTAGTATGGGAGAGAAGAGAGAATAAACTAGCTAGTATGGGAGAGAAGAGAGGATAAACTAGCTAGTATGGGAGAGAAGAGAGAATAAACTAGCTAGTATGGGAGAGGAGAGAATAAACTAGCTAGTATGTGAGAGACGAGAGGATAAACGACCTAGTATGGGAGAGAAAAGAGGATAAACTAGCTAGTATGGGAGAGAAGAGAGGATAAACTAGCTAGTATGGGAGAGAAGAGAGAATAAACTAGATAGTATGGGAGAGAAGAGAGAAGAAACTAGCTAGTATGGGAGATGAGAGAGAAGAAACTAGCTAGTATGGGAGAGGAGAAGAAACTAGCTAGTATGGGAGAGAAGAAACTAGATAGTATGGGAGAGAAGAGAGAAGAAACTAGCTAGTATGGGAGAGAAGAGAGAAGAAACTAGATAGTATGGGAGAGAAGAGAGAAGAAACTAGCTAGTATGGGAGAGAAGAGAGAAGAAACTAGATAGTATGGGAGAGAAGAGAGAAGAAACTAGCTAGTATGGGAGAGAAGAGAGGATAAACTAGCTAGTATGGGAGAGAAGAGAGGATAAACTAGCTAGTATGGGAGAGAAGAGAGGATAAACTAGCTAGTATGGGAGAGAAGAGAGGATAAACTAGCTAGTATGGGAGAGAAGAAAGGATAAAGCAGCATGCTGGGAACATAAACAGAGCTGTGTCTTCCTCACTCTGATCCTCGGCAGCTAAACCAGCACATGGAGATTCCTCCATTTATACCCCTCCTTTCCTCCTCCTTTGTCACCCTCTCACTGTCTCCCTCCTTCTCCATCCTCCTCTCCCTCTGGCCCTGGTGAAAAGAAGTGCACTACATAGGGAATAAGATGCAATTTGGGATTCAGGCCTTCATTATGTTGTGTTCATTAGATAAACATCCTGAGGTTAGCATTGAAGAATATCGGATATTGCCTCCCAGGACAGGGCCATTTTCCTGCAGGGTGTGTTGACAGAGAGAGCAGTGTTGGTGAGACAGTACTCAGGAAAAACAGGATCCCGGGGATGAACATGCTGGTCATTAGAAATAGACAGCGATTCAGGATGTTTGAAAAGGTCCTGAGAACATTGATTTATGCCGTCCTCCCCACTCACAAAAAAATATATGGAAAAATGATTGCCCAGCGCTGGGCGTGAACTCATGATGCTCAGAGCCAGAGCGAGCTGCAAAGACCACCGCGCTACCGCAATTCACAATGCTCTAGCAAGCAGTGAGAATACTGTGAATATTGATGATACCTAACGGTAATAGTGCGTCAGTTTTCATTATTTAGTTTTATACCTTCCCCAAACCATAGCTCCTACCTCAACCACTCAGAAAACGTTTAACCTTTGAGTTGTTTCTGTTTAAACCCTGTAACCAAGTGGAATTAACCCTGTAACCACGCAGAATAAAGTGCCAAAAATAGACATTTATCCATAATACGTAAGATCTTGTTGGGGTTGAAACCACACTCTCCCTCCTTCCCTCCCTCGCTTTCTCTCCCCCTCTCTCTCTTTCTCTGTCTTTCCCACCCTCTCTCCATCCCATTCATGAGCTCTGTTTTCTGACTAAACAACTCAGTCAATAGGTGTTGTGAATCAGAAAGAGAGCGAGAAAGAGACAACACAAAAGATATGAAACATGAGACTGGATGGAGAAGGATATTGTGGAGTAATTGAAGGATAGAGAGAAAATGTTTAACTGCGAGGCATACTGTAGAGAAAATTTAATGTAGGCCCATGTGAAACAGATTAAAACTTCTTGTCGCACCCATCTCATTAGCGGGATCATTTTCGTCAACATCCGCTGAATTGCAGAGCGCCAAATTCAAATTAGAAGTGCAGTATAGCAAAACACACCTTAGCTTGTTGTTAATCCACCTGGCATGTCAGATTTCAAAAAAGCTTTACAGCAAAAGCTATCCAAGTGTTTATGTCAGGACATCTCTCTCTCAGCAGACAAAATATTACAAACAGCTAGCAGCAAAATAGATTGGTCACGAAAGTCAGAAAAGCAATAAAATGAATCACTTACCTTTGATGATCTTCAGATGTTTGCACTCACGAGACTCCCAGTTACACAGTAAATGTTCCTTTTGTTCCATAAAGATTATTTTTATATCCAAAATACCTCCATTTGGTTGGCGCGTTTTGTTCAGAAATCCACAGGCTCGAGCGGTCATGACTGCGCAGACAAAAATTCCAAATAGTATCCGTAAAGTTCGTAAAGAAACATGTCAAACGTTTTTTATAAACAAAACTCAGGTTGTTTTTACAATAAATAATCGATAATATTTCAACCGGACCGTAGCTTTTTCAATAGGAGAGAGAGAGAAAATGTCTGCTCCAAGCTGTTGCGCATGTAAAACTCTGCTGGCACCCAGCCATCCACTGACCCGATGTGATCCTTCTCGCTCATTTTTCAGAATAAAAGCCTGAAACTATGTCTAAAGACTGCTCACACCATGTGGAAGCAATAGAGAAAATCATCTGGTTGATATCCCTTTAAATGGATGGAAGGCATGCAATGGAACAGGGAGATTTGTTTCTCTTAGGCACTTCCTTGTTGGATTTTCCTCAGATTTTCGCCTGCAATATCAGTTCTGTTAAACTCACAGATACTATTTGACAGTTTTAGAAACTTTAGAGTGTTTTCTGTCCTAATCTGACAATTATACTGTATGCATATTCTAGATACTGGGCCTGAGAAATAGGCAGATTCATTTGGGTACGATTTTCATCCAAACATCAAAATACTGCCCCCTACACTCAACTTAAGAAAACACAGAAAATTATATAAGAACTGGAGAGGCAGAGAAAGAAGACAGAGAGAAAAAGATGGAAGGTAAAAATGGAAGGTCAAGTCAGCACATCTGGAATGTGTCCTCCTCTGCACCTTCCTCTAGTGTTCTCCAGGCTTTCTACTAGCATTATGTCAGAATTCTTCTAGTGTTCTGCACGTTTCTACTAGCGTTCTGTCAGAATTCTACTAGCGTTCTGTCAGAATTCTACTAGCATTCTGCCAGCGTTCTACTAGTGTTCTCCAGGTTTCTACTGGCGTTCTGTCAGAATTCTACTAGCGTTCTGCCAGCGTTCTACTAGCGTTCTGTCAGAATTATACTAGCGTTCTGCCAGCGTTCTACTAGCATTCTGTCAGAATTCTACTAGCGTTCTCCAGGCGTTCTACTACTGTTCTGCCAGTGTTCTACTAGTGTTCTGCCAGTGTTCTACTAGCGCTCTGCCAGTGTTCTGCTAGTGTTCTGCAACTGTTCTACTAGTGTTCTGTCTCAAACACTCCAGGTTTCTACTAGCTTTCTACGAGAGTTCTGTCAGAATTCTACTAGTTCTCTGCCAGCATTCTGTCTGAATTCTACGAGCCTTCTGCCAGCTTTCTACGAGAGTTCTGCCAGAGTTATACTGGCGTTCTGTCAGAATTCTACTAGCGTTCTGACAGCGTTCTATTAGTGCTCTCCACATTTCTACTAGCATTCTGCCAGAATTCTTCTAGTGTTCTGCCAGCGTTCTACTAGCATTCTGTCAGAACTCTACTAGCGTTCTGCCAGCGTTCTACTAGTGTTCTCCAGGTTTCTACTAGTGTTCTGTCAGAATTCTACTAGCATTCTGCCAGCGTTCTATAAGTGTTCTCCAGGTTTCTACTAGCGTTCTGTCAAAAGTCTACTAGCGTTCTGCCAGCATTCTATTAGTGTTCTCCAGGTGTCTACTAGCGTTCTGCCAGAATTCTACTAGCGTTCTGCCAGCGTTCTACTAGCATTCTGTCAGAATTTTACTAGCGTTTTGCCAGCATTCTACTAGCGTTCTGTCAGAATTCTACTAGCGTTCTCCAGGCGTTCTACTAGTGTTCTGTCAGAATTCTACTACCGTTCTGCCAACATTCTACTAGCGTTCTGCCAGTGTTCTACTAGTGTTCTGCCAGCATTCTACTAGTATTCTGCCAGCGTTCTATTAGCTTTTTGTCAGAATTCTACTAGTGTTCTCCAGGCGTTCTAGCGTTCTGCCAGTGTTCTACTAGAGTTCTGTCAGCATTCTACTAGCGTTCTGCCAGTTTTCTACAAGTGCCCTGCCAGGGGTCTGCCAGTGTTCTACTAGTGTTCTGCCAGTGTTCTACAAGCACTCTGCCAGTGTTCTGCTAGTGTTCTTCCAGTGTTCTACTAGTGTTCTGCCAGCGTTCTACTAGCTTTCTGTCAGAATTCTTCTAGTGTTCTCCAGGCGTTCTCCTAGCATTCTGCCAGTGTTCTACTAGCGTTCTGTCAGCATTCTATTAGGTTTCTGCCAGTGTTCTACAAGTGTTCTACTAGTGTTCTGTCAGTGTCCTACTAGTGTTCTGCCAGTGTTCTACAAGCTCTCTGTCAGTGTTCTGCTAGTGTTCTGCCAGTGTTCTGTCTGAATTCTACTAGTGTTCTCCAGTGTTCTACTAGTGTTCTGAAAGCATTCTACTAGGGTTCTGCCAGTGTTCTGCTAGTGTTCTCCAGGCTTTCTGCTTGTGTTATCCAGGCTTTCTGCTAGTGTTCTCCAGAAATCGAGGCTTTCTGCCTGTGTTCTCCAGGCTTTCTACTAGCGGTCTGCCAGTGTTCAACTAGTGTTCTGCCAGGTTTTCTACTAGTGTTCTCCAGGTGTTTTACTAGTGTTCTCCAGGTGTTCTACTAGTGTTCTCCAGGTGTTCAACTAGCATTCTGCCAGCATTCAACAAGCGTTCTCCTGGTGTTCTATTAGTGTTCTCCAGGTGTTCTACTAGTGTTCTCCATGTGTTCTACTAGTGTTCTCTAGATGTTCTACTAGTGTTCACCAGCGTTCCGACCAGTCAGAAGTTCTCCTGGCCCAGTGGACATGGAGGAGTCACGACGTGTGTGTGTGTGTGTGTGTGCATGCGTGTGTCCAGGATTTCTTGGTCTAATGCTCCAACCTTCTCTTACCTATCTGTCTAAAGTTTTCTACTGTTTTTGCATCCCTTTTTCAAACCCTCTATTTTACAGTCCTGCTGTTCTGTATAGACCTACTGTTCTGTACAGTCCTGCTGTTCTGTACAGATCTGCTGTTCTGTACAGTTCTCCTTTTCTGTACAATCCTGCTGTTCTGTATAGTCCTGCTGTTCTGTCCAGTCCTACTGTTCTGAATAGTCCTGCTGTTCTGTACAGTCCTGCAGTTCTGTACAGTCCTGCTGTTCTGTACAGTCCTATTGTTCTGTATAGTCCTGCTGTTCTGTACAGTCCTACTGTTCTGTATAGTCCTGCTGTTCTGTCCAGTCCTGCTGTTCTGTCCAGTCCTACTGTTCTGTCCAGTCTTGCTGTTCTGTACAGTCCTGCTGTTCTGTACAGTCCTACTGTTCTGAATAGTCCTGCTGTTCTGTCCAGTCCTGCTGTTCTGTCCAGTCCTACTGTTCTGTCCAGTCTTGCTGTTCTGTACAGTCCTGCTGTTCTGCACAGACCTACTGTTCTGTACAGTCCTATTGTTCTGTATAGTCCTGCTGTTCTGTACAGTCCTACTGTTCTGTATAGTCCTGCTGTTCTGTCCAGTCCTGCTGTTCTGTCCAGTCCTACTGTTCTGTCCAGTCTTGCTGTTCTGTACAGTCCTGCTGTTCTGCACAGACCTACTGTTCTGTCCAGTCTTGCTGTTCTGTACAGTCCTGCTGTTCTGTACAGTCCTACTGTTCTGAATAGTCCTGCTGTTCTGTCCAGTCCTGCTGTTCTGTCCAGTCCTACTGTTCTGTCCAGTCTTGCTGTTCTGTACAGTCCTGCTGTTCTGCACAGACCTACTGTTCTGTACAGTCCTATTGTTCTGTATAGTCCTGCTGTTCTGTACAGTCCTACTGTTCTGTATAGTCCTGCTGTTCTGTCCAGTCCTGCTGTTCTGTCCAGTCCTACTGTTCTGTCCAGTCTTGCTGTTCTGTACAGTCCTGCTGTTCTGCACAGACCTACTGTTCTGTACAGTCCTGCTGTTCTGCACAGACCTACTGTTCTGTACAGTCCTACTGTTCTGTATAGTCCTGCTGTTCTGTACAGTCCTACTGTTCTGTACAGTCCTGCTGTTCTGTACAGTCCTACTGTTCTGTATAGTCCTGCTGTTCGGCACAGTCCTACTGTTCTGTACAGTCCTGCTGTTCTGTACAGTCCTATTGTTCTGTATAGTCCTGCTGTTCTGTATAGTCCTGCTGTTCTGTCCAGTCCTGCTGTTCTGTACAGTCCTGCTGTTCTGTCCAGTCCTTCTGTTCTGTACAGTCCTGCTGTTCTGTACAGTCCTGCTGTTCTGCACAGACCTACTGTTCTGTACAGTCCTACTGTTCTGTCCAGTCCTGCTGTTCTGTCCAGTCCTGCTGTTCTGTATAGTCCTGCTGTTCTGTACAGTCCTACTGTTCTGTCCAGTCCTGCTGTTCTGTCCAGTCCTGCTGTTCTGTATAGTCCTACTGTTCTGTATAGTCCTGCTGTTCTGTATAGTCCTGCTGTTCTGTACAGTCCTACTGTTCTGTACAGTCCTGCTGTTCTGTACAGTCCTACTGTTCTGTACAGTCCTGCTGTTCTGTCCAGTCCTGCTGTTCTGTCCAGTCCTACTGTTATGTCCAGTCCTGCTGTTCTGTACAGTCCTGCTGTTCTGCACAGACCTACTGTTCTGTACAGTCCTACTGTTCTGTCCAGTCCTGCTGTTCTGTCCAGTCCTACTGTTCTGTCCTGCTGTTCTGTACAGTCCTGCTGTTCTGTCCAGTCCTACTGTTCTGTCCAGTCCTGCTGTTCTGTACAGTCCTTCTGTTCTGTACAGTCCTGCTGTTCTGTACAGTCCTGCTGTTCTGTCCAGTCCTGCTGTTCTGTATAGTCCTGCTGTTTTGTACAGTCCTGCTGTTCTGCACAGACCTACTGTTCTGTACAGTCCTACTGTTCTGTCCAGTCCTACTGTTCTGTCCAGTCCTACTGTTATGTCCAGTCCTGCTGTTCTGTACAGTCCTGCTGTTCTGCACAGACCTACTGTTCTGTCCAGTCCTGCTGTTCTGTCCAGTCCTGCTCTTCTGTATAGTCCTGCTGTTTTGTCCAGTCCTACTGTTCTGTATAGTCCTGCTGTTCTGTATAGTCCTGCTCTTCTGTATAGTCCTGCTGTTTTGTACAGTCCTGCTGTTCTGTCCAGTCCTACTGTTCTGTATAGTCCTGCTGTTCTGTACAGTCCTGCTGTTCTGTACAGTCCTGCTGTTCTGTATAGTCCTGCTGTTTTGTCCAGTCCTACTGTTCTGTATAGTCCTGCTGTTCTGTATAGTCCTGCTCTTCTGTATAGTCCTGCTGTTTTGTACAGTCCTGCTGTTCTGTCCAGTCCTACTGTTCTGTATAGTCCTGCTGTTCTGTACAGTCCTGCTGTTCTGTACAGTCCTGCTGTTCTGTATAGTCCTGCTGTTTTGTCCAGTCCTACTGTTCTGTATAGTCCTGCTGTTCTGTACAGTCCTGCTGTTCTGTATAGTCCTGCTGTTCTGTACAGTCCTGCTGTTCTGTATAGTCCTGCTGTTTTGTCCAGTCCTACTGTTCTGTATAGTCCTGCTGTTCTGTACAGTCCTGCTGTTCTGTACAGTCCTGCTGTTCTGTATAGTCCTGCTGTTCTGTCCAGTCCTACTGTTCTGTATAGTCCTGCTGTTCTGTACAGTCCTGCTGTTCTGTACAGTCCTGCTGTTCTGTACAGTCCTGCTGTTCTGTATAGTCCTGCTCTTCTGTATAGTCCTGCTGTTCTGTACAGTCCTACTGTTCTGTACAGTCCTACTGTTCTGTATAGTCCTACTGTTCTGTACAGTCCTACTGTTCTGTACAGTCCTACTGTTCTGTATAGTCCTACTGTTCTGTATAGTCCTACTGTTCTGTACAGTCCTACTGTTCTGCATAGTCCTGCTGTTCTGTACAGTCCTGCTGTTCTGTATAGTCCTGCTCTTCTGTATAGTCCTACTGTTCTGTATAGTCCTGCTGTTCTGTACAGTCCTGCTGTTCTGTACAGTCCTGCTGTTCTGTACAGTCCTACTGTTCTGTATAGTCCTGCTGTTTTGTACAGTCCTACTGTTCTGTATAGTCCTGCTGTTCTGTACAGTCCTGCTGTTCTGTATAGTCCTGCTGTTTTGTCCAGTCCTACTGTTCTGTATAGTCCTGCTGTTCTGTACAGTCCTGCTGTTCTGTACAGTCCTGCTGTTCTGTATAGTCCTGCTGTTCTGTCCAGTCCTACTGTTCTGTATAGTCCTGCTGTTCTGTACAGTCCTGCTGTTCTGTACAGTCCTGCTGTTCTGTACAGTCCTGCTGTTCTGTATAGTCCTGCTCTTCTGTATAGTCCTGCTGTTCTGTACAGTCCTACTGTTCTGTATAGTCCTGCTGTTTTGTACAGTCCTACTGTTCTGTATAGTCCTGCTGTTCTGTACAGTCCTGCTGTTCTGTATAGTCCTGCTGTTTTGTCCAGTCCTACTGTTCTGTATAGTCCTGCTGTTCTGTACAGTCCTGCTGTTCTGTACAGTCCTGCTGTTCTGTATAGTCCTGCTGTTCTGTCCAGTCCTACTGTTCTGTATAGTCCTGCTGTTCTGTACAGTCCTGCTGTTCTGTACAGTCCTGCTGTTCTGTAGTCCTGCTGTTCTGTATAGTCCTGCTCTTCTGTATAGTCCTGCTGTTCTGTACAGTCCTACTGTTCTGTACAGTCCTACTGTTCTGTATAGTCCTACTGTTCTGTACAGTCCTACTGTTCTGTACAGTCCTACTGTTCTGTATAGTCCTACTGTTCTGTATAGTCCTACTGTTCTGTACAGTCCTACTGTTCTGCATAGTCCTGCTGTTCTGTACAGTCCTGCTGTTCTGTATAGTCCTGCTCTTCTGTATAGTCCTACTGTTCTGTATAGTCCTGCTGTTCTGTACAGTCCTGCTGTTCTGTACAGTCCTGCTGTTCTGTACAGTCCTACTGTTCTGTATAGTCCTGCTGTTTTGTACAGTCCTACTGTTCTGTATAGTCCTGCTGTTCGGCACAGTCCTACTGTTCTGTACAGTCCTGCTGTTCTGTACAGTCCAATTGTTCTGTATAGTCCTGCTGTTCTGTACAGTCCTACTGTTCTGTATAGTCCTGCTGTTCTGTCCAGTCCTGCTGTTCTGTACAGTCCTGCTGTTCTGTCCAGTCCTACTGTTCTGTCCAGTCCTGCTGTTCTGTACAGTCCTGCTGTTCTGCACAGACCTACTGTTCTGTACAGTCCTACTGTTCTGTCCAGTCCTGCTGTTCTGTCCAGTCCTACTGTTATGTCCAGTCCTGCTGTTCTGTACAGTCCTGCTGTTCTGCACAGACCTACTGTTCTGTACAGTCCTACTGTTCTGTCCAGTCCTGCTGTTCTGCTGTTCTGTCCAGTCCTACTGTTCTGTCCTGCTGTTCTGTACAGTCCTGCTGTTCTGTCCAGTCCTACTGTTCTGTCCAGTCCTGCTGTTCTGTACAGTCCTGCTGTTCTGTACAGTCCTGCTGTTCTGTCCAGTCCTGCTGTTCTGTATAGTCCTGCTGTTTTGTACAGTCCTGCTGTTCTGCACAGACCTACTGTTCTGTACAGTCCTACTGTTCTGTCCAGTCCTACTGTTCTGTCCAGTCCTGCTGTTCTGTACAGTCCTGCTGTTCTGTACAGACCTGCTGCTCTGTACAGACCTGATGTTCTGTACAGACCTACTGCTCTGTACAGTCCTGCTGTTCTGTACAGTCTAGTGCTGACTATTCGGCAGACGCAAGGGGTTGAGGGGAGGGAAGGGAGGGATACTGTAGGGGCAGAAATAGAGACCCGGATAGGGAGGAGGAGACGAGAGATAGGAGAAAAGAAAGAGAAAGTGAGAGACACATTCACGAGGTGAAAATACAGAACACGAGAACAAACAACCATTTCTAACATGGACTATATCCCTGTAGGCAGTACCCCAAAGCACTGTCACATACTGTGAAAATAAACTACTCTATGTGACAACCCACAGGAGACGGCATGATGAGCCTGGTAGTAATGTCAATGGAATATAAAGTATCTGATTACAATAATAACATTCTCTTACTATGAGCATATACTGAAAGGTGACAATGAAGGAGAATGGTATATAAATATATTTACTGTACATAGAGTAGAGTAGCTACCTCCAACAGGTGTGGTATTCTCCTGTACAGTCACAGTGGCTCCTTTATCGACAGTATTGTGAGATAGACATGGTGTGTCTCCCAAACGGCACCCTTCTCCATATAGTACACTACTTTTGACCAAAGGCCTATGAGCCACAGGTTGTCGGAGCTGAGGCAAAGTTAATATCATGTAATGCAGTAACTTTTAATTAGAGAGAAGACTGAGGGAGGTGACTGGTGCCATTCTCTACAGGTTCTGGGAAGAACAGTGTGTCTATAGGTGCATGGAGGTAGAACAGAGTGTCTATAGGTGCTTGGAGGTAGAACAGAGTGTCTATAGGTGCATGGAGGTAGAACAGGGTTTATATAGGTGTATGGAGATAGAACAGGGTTTATATAGGTGCATGGAGTTAGAACAGGGTTTCTATAGGTGCATGGAGGTAGAACAGGGTTTCTATAGGTGCATGGAGGTAGAACAGGGTTTCTATAGGTGCATGGAAGTAGAACAGGGTTTCAATAGGTGCATGGAGGTAGAACAGGATTTCTATAGGTGCATGGAAATAGAACAGGGTGTATATAGGTGCATGGAGGTAGAACAGGGTTTCTATAGGTGCATGGAGATAGAACAGGGTTTATATAGGTGAATGGAGATAGAACAGGGTTTCAATAGGTGCATGGAGGTAGAACAGGGTTTATATAGGTGCACAGAGGTAGAACAGGGTTTCAATAGGTGCATGGAGGTAGAACAGTGTTTCTATAGGTGCATGGAGGTAGACCAGGGTTTATATAGATGCATGGAGGTAGAACAGGGTTTCTATAGGTGCATGGAGGTAGAACAGGGTTTCTATAGGTGCATGGAGGTAGAACAGGGCTTCAATAGGTGCACAGAGGTAGAACAATCTTTCTATATGTGCATGGAGATAGAACAGGGTTTCTATAGGTGTATGGAGGTAGAACAGGGTTTATATAGATGCATGGAGGTAGAATGGGGTTTATATAGGTGCATGGAGGTAGAACAGGGTTTCTATAGGTGCATGGAGGTAGAACAGGGTTTCAATATGTGCATGGAGGTAGAACAGGGTTTCTATAGGTGCATGGAGGTAGAACAGGGTTTCTATAGGTGCATGGAGGTAGAACAGGGCTTCAATAGGTGCACGGAGGTAGAACAATCTTTCTATATGTGCATGGAGATAGAACAGGCTTTCTATAGGTGTATGGAGGTAGAACAGGGTTTATATAGATGCATGGAGGTAGAATGGGGTTTATATAGGTGCATGGAGGTAGAACAGGGTTTCTATAGGTGCACGGAGGTATATGAGGAGTGTGTGTGTGTGTGTCTGTGTTTGTTTGAGCAACAGCATAGCATCAGTACAGTAACTGTCTGTGCTAAGTGACAGCCTTTACACTGCTCAATGTAGTCTTGCTAGTGAGTATGATTATTGCTAAGTCGGCTTTGTGTTCTCTGAGCTGTATCCTTATCTCCTAAACTGTATCTCCTATCCCGTATCTACTACCTGTATTTCCTATCCCATATCTCCTACCTGTATCTCCTATCCAGTATCTTCTATCCCGTATCGTCTATCCAGTATCTTCTACCTGTATCGCCTATCCAGTATCTTCTATCCCGTATCTACTACCTGTATCTCCTATCCAGTATCTTCTATCCCGTATCTACTACCAGTATCTCCTATCCAGTATCTTCTATCCCGTATATACTACCTGTATCTCCTATCCAGTATCTTCTATCCCGTATATCCTACCTGTATCTCCTATCCAGTATCTTCTATCCCATATCGCCTATCCAGTATCTCCTATCCAGTATCTTCTATCCCATATTGCCTATCCAATATCTTCTATCCCATATCGTCTATCCAGTATCTTCTACCTGTATCGCCTATCCAGTATCTTCTATCCCGTATCTACTACCTATATCTCCTATCCAGTATCTTCTATCCCGTATCGCCTATCCAGTATCTTCTATCCCGTATCGCCTATCCAGTATCTTCTATCCCGTATCGCCTATCCAGTATCTTCTATCCCGTATCGCCTATCCAGTATCTCCTACCTGTATCACCTATCCCGTATCTCCTACCTGTATCGCCTATCCAGTATCTTCTATCCCGTATCTACTACCTATATCTCCTATCCCGTATTGTCTATCCAGTATCTTCTACCTGTATCGCCTATCCAGTATCTTCTATCCCGTATCGTCTATCCAGTATCCTCTACCTGTATCGTCTATCCAGTATCTTCTACCCGTATCGTCTATCCAGTATCCTCTACCTGTATCGTCTATCCAGTATCTTCTATCCCGTATAGTCTATCCAGTATCTTCTACCTGTATCGCCTATCCAGTATCTTCTATCCCGTATCGTCTATCCAGTATCTCCTACCTGTATCACCTATCCAGTATCTTCTATCCCGTATCTACTACCTGTATTTCCTATCCTGTATCTCCTACCTGTATCGCTATCCAGTATCTCCTACCTGTATCACCTATCCAGTATCTTCTATCCCGTAGCTACTACCTGTATTTCCTATCCCGTATCTCCTATCTGTATCACCTATCCAGTATCTTCTATCCCGTATCGCCTATCTAGTATCTTCTATCCCGTATCTCCTACCTGTATCGCCTATCCAGTATCTTCTATCCCGTATCGTCTATCCAATATCTTCTATCCCGTATCGCCTATCCAGTATCTCCTACCTGTATCACCTATCCCATATATTCTACCTGTATCACCTATCCAGTATCTTCTATCCCGTATCTACTACCTGTATTTCCTATCCCGTATCTCCTACCTGTATTGCCTATCCAGTATCTCCTACCTGTATCACCTATCCAGTATCTTCTATCCCGTATCTACTACCTGTATTTCCTATCCCGTATCTCCTACCTGTATCGCCTATCCAGTATCTCCTACCTGTATCACCTATCCAGTATCTTCTATCCCGTATCTACTACCTGTATTTCCTATCCGGTATCTACTACCTGTATCGCCTATCCAGTATCTCCTACCTGTATCACCTATCCCGTATCACCTATCCAGTACCTCCTACCTGTATCACCTATCCCGTATCTCCTACCTGTATCGCCTATCCAGTATCTTCTATCCCGTATCGCCTATCCAGTATCTTCTATCCCGTATCTCCTACTTGTATCGCCTATCCAGTATCTTCTATCCCGTGTCATCTATCCATTATCTTCTATCCCGTATCACTTATCCAGTATCTTCTATCCCGTATCGCCTATCCAGCATCTTCTATCCCGTATCTCCTACCTGTATCGCCTATCCAGTATCTTCTATCCCGTGTCATCTATCCATTATCTTCTATCCCGTATCACTTATCCAGTATCTTCTATCCCGTATCGCCTATCCAGCATCTTCTATCCCGTATCTCCTACCTGTATCGCCTATCCAGTATCTTCTATCCCGTATCGTCTATTCAGTATCTTCTATCCCGTATTGCCTATCCAGTATCTCCTATCCCGTATCGCCTATCCAGTATCTTCTATCCCGTATCGTCTATCCAGTATCTTATATCCCGTATCGCCTATCCAGTATCTCCTATCCCGTATCGCCTATCCAGTATCTCCTACCTGTATCGCCTATCCAGTATCTTCTATCCCGTATCGCCTATCCAGTATCTCCTATCCCGTATCGTCTATCCCCTACCTCCATCCTCTATCTCCATATCCTATCTCCAATATCCTATCTTTATCTCCATCTCCTATCTCCATACCATATCCCTATCCCCTATCTCCTATCCCTAATTTCCTATCCCTATCTCCTATTTCTGCTAACACACCATGTCCAACTTGAAATATTGACTGGCCGGGGAGGAGATGAATCAATCCCTCTTACACCGAACGCACGCGGCCACCATTGATCAGCGTGTTTGTGTGTGTGTTGATAAATGACCTCGATTAGCTGTGACTGACTGTTCAGTGATTTCAATCTAAATGCGGTGGAAAGGCAGTTCCCCCTGAACAGTGATATCTAAAAGAGACAGTGATTAATACTGCAGTACTCTAATGAATCAGATTCTCTCAGACCAGCTGCATGGAAGGGAGGATCCCAAAGCTAGTTTGTGTGTGTTTTCTTTGGTGCTCATACAATTGGTGACCCTGAGAGCTCTGGGTAAAAAGAGTACACAACTAGAACGCTCTCTCTCTCTGCCACTCACACAGCCCCCCCCCCCCACCTCCCATCCTTATCTTTACTCTATCTCTCTTTATCTACACATCTATTAGGCATACCTGTAACCTAGCAACAGAGTGGAACCAATGCCCTCCCCCACCTGCTCCCTCAGTTGACAGCCAGAGCTAACAGCCATTCAGATTGTCCCGGTAATGGACCAACAACCAATCAGAGGATTAGAGAAAGGGAGTTGTGGCGATGCCCTTTGCTCCTCACTGTTGCAGCCCCTGATACAGACATGGGAATAGAAATGCACAGACACACGCACACATACAAACACACACAGACATCCCACCCTTGAAGCCGCAAAATGACAAGATCATGTTCACTTGCATGTTAATTTCATAACAATGTGGGAAGGCTACCTGTAGCACAAGCACAAGCACAAGCACACACACACGCACGCACGCACGCACACACACACACACACACACACACACACACACACACACACACACACACACACACACACACACACACACACACACACACACACACACACACACACACACACACACACACACACACACACACACACACACACACACACACACACACATTGAGAGGGCTGAGTATGACAATGATATCTGGTCCTGTTGTATCATCTCCTCTGATAGACTGGAGTAGGTCTAGAAGAAGAGAGTTAGAGGACTTGAAATACACTATAGACATTCATCATCACCACCTCCCTACAACTGGAAAACACACTGACACTGTCCCCCTCTATCCCCTTGTGTCACACCCTGATCTGTTTCACCTGTCTTGTGATTGTCTCCAAGCCCCACCAGGTGTCTCCCATTAACTCATGTGTATTTATACCCGTGTGTTTTGTGTTTATTTGTTTCCAGTTCGTCTTGCCCCGTCATGTCCTACCAGCATGTTCCCGTGTTTCCTATGCTCTGGTTTTTGCTTTTCCTAGTCTTCCCAGTTCTGACCTTTCTGCCTGTCCTGACCCTGCATGACTCTTTGCCTGCCTTGACTTACCAATTGCCTGCCCCTTGTACAATAATACATTCTGAGACTCGTACTATCCGCCTCCTCTGTCTCCATCTGGGTTTTAGCCTAAGCCGTGATAGTACGAACTGGCCATGACTGACCCAGCAGACTCGGACCAGCTCCGCAACGCTGTCTCCTCCCAAGGAGCCACCATTGGAAGACACAAGGAGTTAATGCAATGCCTTATGGTGGGACTCCATACCCTGGCAGAATGACCATGCTTTCCATACATTAAGGGAGCAATTCCGCAGTTTCCCAAATAGGCAGCAGGCCACAACAGTAAACCGCAGACTGGGCAGGGATAGATTGTTTCCTGCTGAGCGCTTATGCAGACTGAACACCAAGAGCTGCCTGTATTATGGAGCTATGGGACATTTCTTATCTACCTGCCCATTAAAAGAGCAGGCTCATCAGTAGGTACAAGTACACTGGTGAGCCGTGCGGGGAGTTTCCAATCTCTCACTACTCGTAACCCCTTCTATGCTACCCTGTTGTGGGGAGACCATTCCAAATCCATCTGGGTGCTCCTTGACTTTGGGGCCGACGAGACCTTTGTGGACACTACCCTGGTGAACTGGGTATCTAAACTCATTCCCTTTCCATCCTGATGGACGTTAGAGCGCTGGATGGGCGCTCTCTCTACGACTGTGCTATTGACCTTCTCCCGGGCACCACACCGCTCAGGGGAGACTTTATTCCCTGTCGGGTCCGGAGACCAAAGCGATGGAAGGGTAAATAGCTGCATGGATTATGCGTCCATCTGCCTCTCCCAACGGCGCAGGGTTTTTCTTTGTGAAGAAGGACAAGACCCTGCATCCACGTATAAACTACCGGGGTCTAAATTACATTACGGTTAAAAAAACGTTAACACTCACCTCCTCAGCTTTCAAGCATTTCCAGGGGGCAATCGTCTTCTCCAAGTTGGACCTTCGGAACGCCTACCATCTGGTTCGGATACGGGAAGGAGACGAGTGGAAGACAGCCTTTAACATGGCTAGCGGGCACTACGAGTACCTGGTGATGCCATTCGGACTGACCAACTCTCCCACTGTGCTCCTTGACATGTTGAACTGATTTGTGTTTGTCTACCTCGACGATATCCTCATCTATTCCCGGTCAGCTCAAGAGCACGTCCTTCATGCCCGACAGGTCCGCCAACGTAGCCGGATGTTTGTCCCGGACTCTACCATGCTCCGGTCCTGGAATGGGCACATTCCTCGAGACTCACCTGTCATCCTGGCTCCTGTCGAACCTTGGCTTTCGTCCCACAGCATTTTTGGTGGACCACCATGGTTCCTGACATCTCCGCATTTGTGGTGGTCCTATATATCCTTGGACTTTGTCACAGGTCTCCCTCCGGTAACACTACCATCCTTACTGTGGTGTACAGGTTTTCCAAAGTCACCCATTTTATTCCTCTTCCTAAATGCCCTCAGCTAAGGAGACGGCCCAGCTCATGGTGCAGCACGACTTCCGGATCCATGGACTTCTGGTCTACATGGTCTCCGATCTCGGGCCTCAGTTCTCATCCCAGTTCTGGAGGGTGTTCTGCACCCTCATTTGGTCGGAAGCCAGCCTTTCCTCGGGTTTTCATCCGCAGTCTAACGGCCAGTCGGAGTGAGCCAATCAGGACCTGGATGCGACTCTTCGTTGCCATGTCAATACCAATCCCACCTGGAGCCAGCAACTTGTGTGGGTGGGATATGCCCGCAAGCCCCCGAGGAAGAGAGGAAGAGGTCAGCATACCTTCTGCCTAGAAGTTCGTCCATCATTGTCACCGTACCTGGAAGAGAGCTCTGGCCGCTCTTCTCAAGATCACCTCCAGATGACAGGCGGACCGCCACCGGACCCCTGCTCCCCGCGACCGTATTGGGCAGAGGGGTATGGCTTTCCACTCGGGATTTGGCCCTCCGGGTGGAGTCCTGAGGGGGGGAGGAGACTGTATTGCCCTGATCTGTTTCACCTGTCTTGCAGTCGTCTCCAACCCCCATCAGGTGTCTTCCATTACCTTGTGTATTTATACCTGCGTTTTCTGTTTATCTGCAGCCAGAGTGTTCCCGTGTTCCCGTGTTCCCTGTGCTTTAGTGTTTGCTTTTTCTAGTGTTCCCGTGTTCCCTGTGCTTTAGTGTTTGCTTTTCCTAGTGTTCCCGGTTCTGAACATTCTACCTGTTCTGATCCTGATCCGACCTGACATCCTATGCATGTCCTGATCCTGCCTGACATCCTATGCATGTCCTGATCCGACCTGACATCCTATGCATGTCCTGATCCTGCCTGACATCCTATGCATGTCCTGATCCGACCTGACATCCTATGCATGTCCTGATCCGACCTGACATCCTATGCATGTCCTGATCCGACCTGACATCCTATGCATGTCCTGATCCGGCCTGACATCCTATGCATGTCCTGATCCTGCCTGACATCCTATGCATGTCCTGATCCGACCTGACATCCTATGCATGTCCTGATCCGACCTGACATCCTATGCATGTCCTGATCCGACCTGACATCCTATGCATGTCCTGATCCGACCTGACCTCGGCCCACATTCCTTACTAATTCACAGCTATCCAACCTTATCATTGACCGGAACCAAGTGATTGCCTTTTCCCTCATTTAGTAACTTTCTAGACCCATACTTCTTATCCAATGTCTATTGACCCCACCATATACATTCCTCATACATGTAACCATTACATTTTAGTATAGCAAGTATTTAAAACTACAATCCAACATCTCTATCCATCTCTCGCTCTCTCAATTTCAATTTAAGGGCTTCATTGGCATGGTAAACATATGTTAACATTGCCAAAGCAAGTGAAGTAGATAATGAACACAAGTTTCTCTCCCTTTCTCTCTTTCTTTCTCTTCGTCTCTCCTTATGGGAGTGTGTGAGGGAGTAGCATACAGCCATGTATCTCTGCTGTGCTTTTATGGCACCAGGACCTGTTGCGTGTGTGTGTGTGTGTGTGTGTGTGTGTGTGTGTGTGTGTGTGTGTGTGTGTGTGTGTGTGTGTGTGTGTGTGTGTGTGTGTGTGTGTGTGTGTGTGTGTGTGTGTGTGTGTGTGTGTGTGTGTGTGTGTGTGTGTGTGTGTGTGTGTGTGTGTGTGTGTGTGTGTGTGTGTGTGTGTGTGTGTGTGTGTGTGTGTGTGTGTGTGTGTGTGTGTGTGTGTGTGTGTGTGTGTGTGTGTGTGTGTGAGAGAGACGCTGTGTCCCCCTTTCTCTCTCTCTCTCTCTCTCTCTCTCTCTCTACAGCCCTATGATCTCTAGATGAGAGGATTCCTGACTTCTGCCTCCACCTCACTCATCTGTTTATTTTACCTCTCTCCCTCTCTCTTTCCCTTTCCCGCTTGTATTTTCATATTCAGTATCTCAGTTTTCACTAGAACCTGTCAAAACAGCAGAATCTAAATTAATTGTGGAGGGAGGCAAACAGGACCTGGTATACCTTTGAATTGTAAGATGTTTCTCTCCCTCTCTCTTTCTGTCTCCTCTCTCTCTTTTCACAGCTTCTGAAGAGGGAGATCAAAGTGGGTAAATTAGAGAATAAATTAGTCTCTGGTTGGAAAGGGGGAGATGAGAGAAAGAGAAGAGAGGAGATAAGGAAACATATTTTCTGTCTACACTAATATACTGTACACGTCTGCCACTATAAATACACAATTTTACACCGGACCCTGAATTCATGACAATATGGAAATATGATACAAGGTTCTTATTGAACAAAAGCTTGAGTACAGAGTAGACCACTTAACACCAGACTTCACAGTACCCACCAAGACCTCAATTCACCTGTTATAATGTCCTTACTGAAACATAGCATTGAAAGGAAAGCCCTGGTAGTATTGGTTACTTCCAAGACATTAGATTAATCCAAGAATAAGGGATGGCTACTTTCCCCTCTTCCCAGGACAAGAAAGTGTCAGTGATAGTCGGGTTGGGAGAGGAGAGGAGAGGAGGAGAGGTCAGGAGGAAAAAGAGAGGAGAGGTGAGGATAGGGATTGGAGAGACAATGCGAGTGTCGGTCGGTGCACTGAGGGCTGAGAAACAGAGAGCTTCTTTGTTCCCTTTCTCATCCCCACTCTGTGGAAGGACATGACAGCACTGGGATACTCTAGTGTGTGTGTCTGTGTGTGTGCATGTGTGTGTGCATACATGTGAGCGTGTGATGAAGGGCCCATTGTCCCAGAGCCTAAAGCAGGGGAAATACTTAGTACACAGGAAGGATCTAATGTGGCAGTGGTGAGTCAGAGAGTGGAGACTGTTTGGTAGACAAGAGAGAGAAGAGTGAGCCTGGACTATGTGTATGTGCAACTTGATGTGGTGCAAGTGGATTTTGCAGGTGTGTGTGTGTGTGTGTGTGTGTGTGTGTGTGTGTGTGTGTGTGTGTGTGTGTGTGTGTGTGTGTGTGTGTGTGTGTGTGTGTGTGTGTGTGTGTGTGTGTGTGTGTGTGTGTGTGTGTGTGTGTGTGTGTGTGTGTGTGTGTGTGTGTGTGTGTGTGTGTGTGAGGGCCTCAGGACAGAGCTAGTCTCTCATTACTATCTGATTCCTGCAGTGCAGCACTAATGAGGAGTCTCACCCTAACCAAGGTAATCAATGTCAACCCTGGGCCAGGCCACAACACACTGCACACACAACACACACAACACACACTGCAGTATGTCTACATATGGTGTGTGTGTGTGAGAGAGAGAGATGGAGAGAGGCTGTGTGGGGGGGTAGCATGGGTGTGGTGTGAGTGTGTCAGGGTGGGCTCAGTGGGATTGAGGGTCAGGAAGAGAGAGAGCAAATTGGCAAAGAGAGAGAGAGAGAGAGGAGCTACATGGCTAAACAGAAGAGGGCTGGAACAGTCAGGGGAAGGAAGGGAGTGTGATGCTATGACATGTTATGCTTTCCCTCTACTCTACCACTCCTCCAAGTGACACTGAACACCAGAGAGAGAGGGAGGGAGTGATGGAGGGAGAGTGTAATTAAATGAAAAGAGCAATACTTAGCTCCTTAGTCCCCCAACTCCCTCAAGGCAAGCCTTATAGAGATACAGCCAGCTAATGCCATAGCAACAGGAGAGAGACAGAGAGAGGGGAAGGGAGGGAAGGAGGTAGGGAAAGAAAGGTGTGTTTTAGGGGGAAGAAGGTTTGATGAGAGTAAAGGAAGTACGTACTGTAGTCAAAGAGAGAGACAGAAGGAGGTAGGCGAAGAAGGACAGAAAAGGAGAGCAACAAAAAGTTCATAGTCACACAAATGTGAGAATAATGAGAGGTGAAGGATGTGAGAATAAGAGAGGGAATGAGAGGTGAAGGATGTGAGAATAAGAGAGGGAACAAGAGGTTTTAAATTTAAATGTTATTTTATTTAACCTTTATATAACTAGGCAAGTCAGTTAAGGACACATTCTTATTTACAATGACGGCCTACCAAAAGGCAAAAGGCCTCCTGTGGGGACGAGAGCCTGGGATAAAAAAAAATGTTTTTAATACAATATAAATATAGGACAAAACACACATCACAACAAGAAAGACAACACAACACTACATGAAGAGAGACCTAAGACAACAGCATAGAAAGGCAGCAACGCATGACAACATAGCATGGTAGCAACACAACATAACAACAACATGGTAGCAACACAATATGGTAGCAGCACACAACATGGTACAAACATTATCGGGCATAGAAAACAGCACAAAGGGCAAGAAGTTAGAGACAACAATACATAACACAAAGCAGCCATAAACTGTCAATTTTGAGTGTTAGCTGCAGCTTGTTCCAGTCGCTAGCTGCAGCGAACTGAAAAGAGGAGCGACCCAGGGATGTGTGTGCTTTGGGGACCTTTAACAGAATGTGACTGGCAGAACGGGTGTTGTATGTGGAGGATGAGGGCTGCAGTAGATATCTCAGATAGGGGGGAGTAAAGCCTAAGAGGGTTTTATAAATAAGCATCAACCAGTGTGTCCGCTCCTCTGTGTCGTACAGCCGGGACAGTGCGTCTGCCTTCACATTTTGGGAACCTGGTTTGTAGGACAGGGTAAACACAAAAAGGGTAAAAAACATGGCCAACCTTGCCTGACGAGGATTCAGTCTCCTAGCTGCCCGGATGTACTCCTGGTTGTGGTGGTCAGTCCAGATGAGAAAAGGGTGTTTAGCCACCTCAAGCCAATGTCTCCAAGCCTTCAAGGCTTTCACCACAGCCAACAACTTCCGGTCCCCCACATCATAGTTCCGCTCTGCCGGGCTGAGCTTCTTAGAGAAGAAAGCACAGGCACGGAGCTTCGGTGGTGTGCCAGAGCGCTGAGAGAGCACGGCTCCTATCCCAGCCTCGGACGCGTCCACCTGCACTATGAATGCCAAAGAAGGATCCGGATGAGCCAGCACGGGAGCCGAGGTAAACAGAGCCCTTAGGTGACCAAAAGCCCTGTTCGCCTCAGCCGACCACCGCAAACGTACAGGACCCCCCTTCAGCAGTGAGGTAATGGGAGCCGCCACCTGGCCAATTACGAACAGCTGAAATGAGATCACTCTCCATCTGACTCCTGGGAAGTGACTCCTGGGAAGTGCGGTGTCTACCAGGAGATCTATCGCACAATCCCCCTGTCGATGGGGTGGTAATTGAGGCGCCTTATTCTTACAGAAGGCGAGAGCCAAATCGGCATAATCAGGGGGAATGCGCACTGTAAAGACCTGGTCTGGACTTTCCACCATAGTAGCACCAATGGAAACCCCTACACACCTCCCTGAGCACTCTCGTGACCACCCCGTGAGAGCCCTCCGTTGCCACGAGGGTAGGCCTAGCACCATGGGAAATGCAGGAGAATCAATAAGGAAGAGACTGATTCTTTCCTAATGACCCTCCTGCGTCACCATGCCCAGGGGTGCGGTGACCTCCCTAATCAACCCGGACCCTAATGGTCGACTGTCTAGGGTGTGAACTGGGAAGGGCATCTCCACTGGAACAATGGGGATCCCTAATCTATGGGCAAATAATCTGTCAATGAAATTCCCTGAATCGACAAGCGCCTTATGCTGGGAATGCGGAGAAAACTCAGGAAAATTAACATTAAAAAACATGTGGGCAACAGAGAGATCTGGGTGCGCATCGTGCCAGCTCACCTGGGGTGACACGAGAGTGCCCTGCCTGCTGCCACGACTCCCAGAGGAACATCCCCAGCACAGACCGGCAGTGTGACCTCTTCGGCCACAGATGGTGCATGAAACGGAACCTCCTCCAGTCTCCATGGGCAGCACCTCCCAGCTCCATGGGTGTCGGAGCGGTGGTGCTGGGGGATGGAACCGACAGACCCCGATCTGGATGGCCGCGGGTAACCAGCAGGTTATCCAACCGAATGGACAGGTCCACCAGCTGATCTAAAGTGAGGGTGGTGTCCCTGCAGGCCAACTCCCGACGGACGTCCTCACACAAACTGCAATGATAGTGGTCGATCAGGGCCCAGTCGTTCCATCCCACGCCAGCGGCCAGGGTACGGAAGTCCAAAGCAATCTCCTGGGCGCTCCTCGTCCCCTGCCTCAGATGTACGAAGTGGTCCAGCGCTGCATCTCATTCTCCCCACACGGCGTTTGCTCACTCCAGGGCTCTCCCTCAGAGGCTTAAGACGAGGGCGGACACCCTCTCTCGGTCTGAAGGCGCCGGGTGGACGGTTGCTAGGTAGAGCTCCAGTTGTAATAGGAAACCCTGACATTGTGCAGCCGTCCCATCATACTCCCTAGGGAGGACCAGATGAATCCCACTGGGACCGGTTGAAAGAGGGGCGAGTAGTGTAGACCTTGGTTGCGCTGGCGGAGGCACTGGAGGACCTCCATTTCTCTGCCAGCGATCCATAGTTTGTAGGATGCGATCCATGGTGGCGCCGAGATGATGGAGCATCGCCGCTTGCTCCTGAATGCGCTCCTTGACCCCAATGACAGGGATACCTGCTCCTGCTGACTCCATGACGATGGGTGTGTGATTCTGTCAGGTGGTGGGTGTAGCTGGTGCATAAAGTCAGGCGCAGGGGAGCAGAGATGAGTGAACAATGCACTTTACTTAAGAAATAGCACAAGTAACAGTACCAATGTGCGAACAATAACGGTTGCCACAAAACACGGGTGAAAACAGCACCCGGACAAAACCAGCCGGAAACGTACTGACCTGAACAATAAAAAATCACACGCAAAAGACATGGGGGGAACAGAGGGTTAAAGAAATGGTCTAAACGTAGAATGTATGCACACATGACTGTAAGTCGCTTTGGATAAAAGCGTCTGCTAAATGGCATATATTATTATTATTATTATAAACCATCTGACCCAGATGTTTTTTTTGGGTCAAGTTTAAGTAGCACCTCGGACTCCGTGACTGCCTGCAGGGAGAAACTTTGTAGCGGGTAAGGGGAATAAGAGAGAGAAGCATCAGGGATAGTCGCATTAGAAGGGGTGGGAGATGAGGAAATGTTGGATGGGCAAGGAGGCATGGCTGAGTCAAATAGGAATCCTGATTTAATGAAGTGGTGATTAAAGAACTCAGCCATGTGCTTCTTGTCAGTAACAACCACATCATCATCTTTAAGTGACATGGGCAGCTGTGAGGAGGAGGGTTTATTCTCCAGGTCTTTAACCGTTTTCCAGAACTTCTTGGGATTAGACCCACAGAGGGCTGCAATACCGTTAATGGGATGATATGATAACAGCCAGTGAAAGTGAAGGGCGACAAATTCAAAACAACAGAAATCTCATAATTAAAGTTCCTCAAACATACATGTATTTTATACCGTTTTAAAGGTAATTTTGTTGTTAATCCTACCACAGTGTCTCATTTCAAATAGGCTTTATGGCGAAAGCACCACAAATATTTATGTTAGGTCACCACTAAGCCACAGAAAAACACAGCAATTTTTCCAGCCAAAGAGAGGAGTCACAAAAAGCACAAATAGAGATAAAATTAATCACTAACCTTTGCTGATCTTCATCAGATGACACTCATAGGACTTCATGTTACACAATACATGTATGTTTTGTTTGATAAAGTTCATATTTATATTTTAAAAATCTGAGTTTACATTGGAGCGTTATGTTCACTAGTTCCAAAAACATCCAGTGATTTTGCATAGCCACATCAATTCAACATAAATGCTCATCATAAATGTAGATAATATACACATGGAATTATAGATATACCTCTCCTTAATGCAACCGCTGTGTCAGATTTCAAAAAATCTTTACGGAAAAAATAAACCTTGCAATAATCTGAGACAGCGCTCAGAAAATTTATCAAATTAGCCGCCATGTTGGAGTCAACGGAAACCAGAAATGACATGATAAATATTCCCTTAGCTTTGATGATCTTCATCAGAATGCACTCCCAGAAATCGCAGTTCCACAATAAATGCCTGATAATGTCTGTTATTTGTCCGTTATTTATGTCCATGTAGCTGCTTTTGTTAGCGTTAAGTACACATATCCAAACGCTCATGCATTGGACAAAAACCTTCGGACACAAACTTCAAAAAGTTATGTTACAGGTCGAAGAAACATTTCAAACTAAGTATAGAATCTATCATTAGGATGTTTTAATCATAAATCTTCAATAAAGTTCCACCTGGAGAATTCCTTTGTGTCTACAGAAGCAACGGAACGCAAGTCGATATCATGTGGAATGCGTGTGACCAGGAAATGGCTCTCTGCCAGTAAGCTGACTCATTCGGCTCTTATTCAGTCCCACAACACAGCAGAAGCCTCATTCAATTTTCTAAAGACGGTTGACATCTAGTGGAATCACTAGGAAGTGCAACTTTATTCATATCCCAATGTGAATTCAATAGGGCCTGGGTTGAAAATATACCAACCTCAGATTTCTCACTTCCTGTTTGGATTTCTTCTCAGGTTTTTGCCTGCCATATGAGTTCTGTTATACTCACAGACATCATTCAAACAGTTTTAGAAACTTCAGAGTGTTTTCTATCCAGATAATATGCATATATTAGCAACTGAGACTGAGGAGCAGGCCGTTTACTCTGGGCACCTCTGGGCACCTTTCATCCAAGCTACTCAATACTGCCCCTGCAGCCATAAGAAGTACAATACCACTGAAAATATAAAAAAAGAAGGTCCAAGACTCTTCAGCTGAGGCGATCGAGCTGATTCTATACCATTTTACAGAGGCCAGTTCAGGAAGGAAGGTTTGCTCATTAAAGTTTTTTAGCAAGCATCTATGACAAATCAGGACCGGTCGTTTCACTGAGCAGCCATTACGAACACAGGCTGTAAAACAGTGGAGGAGGAGGACTGGGGGGAGTAGTGGAGGAGGAAACAGTGGAGGAGGAGGACAGGGTGGAACAGTGGAGTGGATGAAAGAGTGGAGGAGAAGGACAGGGAGGAGCAGTGGAGTGGAGGAAACACAAAACCTGAAGTAGAATAAAGGCCAAGCCATCCTCTTCCTCTCCTCCTCTTTCTCTACTCCTCCCCTCCTCATCTTCCCCTCCTCTTCTTCTCCTCTTCATCTTCCCCTCCTCTCCTCCTCCTCATCACCTCCTCTTCCCTTCCTCCTCATCACCTACTCTCCTCTTCCTCCTCCTTTCCTCCTCTTCCTCTTCTAACCTCCACCGGGCAGATGTACCTGTTTATCATTGGTCTTCTCACATTATCCTCCCTGAATAATTAATGAGCTGTGTATCAATAATTCAACATTAATTAGCTCACCATCACCAACCACAATAGAATTCTGCCCAGAAACGAAGAGCTCTGAACTTCTGCACGTAACCCTTTTGATAATTCTCTTTCTCCATCCTATTTCACCCATCTCTCTCCCTCTCTCCCTTGCTCTCCCTCTCTCCATATCTCTCTCTCTGTCTCTCTCTCTTTCTGCCTCTCTCCCTCACTTCTCTCTTCTCTCACTTCTCTCCCTTCCATATCTCTTCATTTAAATGTGAAATCGTTGGCAGGTTAAGTGCAGGGCTGGGAGTCTTCAAACGGCAGTTTCATTGGTCCTCCCCAGATACCGCCAGATACACACTCACATGCGCACACACACACACACTAACAGTGCCATGGGTGTCTCGTGTAAATATATTAGGGGCCGGGGTCGAAGCCACTATAAACGATTGTGTGTGTGTATGTGTGTTTGTGTCTGCGTGTGTGCATGTGTACTGGCCTCCAGCTCAAATACATGTGTGCTCCAATAAGACTCACAGCTGGATCGATTGGGCTCAGACTACGCCTCGGTTGATAGGCCGGGCCTTTTGTTCACTGCATCGATCCTCCATTTGTGTGTATATCTGTCTGTGTGTGTGTGTGTGTGTGTGTGTGTGTGTGTGTGTGTGTGTGTGTGTGTGTGTGTGTGTGTGCGTGCGTGCGTGCGTGCGTGCGTGCGTGCGTGCGTGCGTGCGTGCGTGCGTGTGTGTGTAAGAAAGAAAGAGAGAGGGAGAAAGAGAGAGCGAGAGAGAAAGAGGGAGAGAGAGAAAAAGAGGGAGAGAGAGAGAAAGAGGGAGAGAGAGAGAAATGCAACCCATATATATGTTTATTTATTTTTTGTACCTTAACTATTTGCACATCAGTATAACACTGTGAGGGGAACGGCACCTCAGTACCTCCAGGCTCTGATCAGGCCCTACACCCAAACAAGGGCACTGCGTTCATCCACCTCTGGCCTGCTCGCCTCCCTACCACTGAGGAAGTACAGCTCCCGCTCAGCCCAGTCAAAACTGTTCACTGCTCTGGCCCCCCAATGGTGGAACAAACTCCCTCACGACGCCAGGACAGCGGAGTCAATCACCACCTTCCAGAGACACCTGAAACCCCACCTCTTTAAGGAATACCTAGGATAGGATAAGTATCCCTCTCACCCCCCCCCCCTTTAAGATTTAGATGCACTATTGTAAAGTGACTGTTCCACTCGATGTCATAAGGTGAATGCACCAATTTGTAAGTCGCTCTGGATAAGAGCGTCTGCTAAATGAGTTAAATGTAATGTAATGTAATGTAAATGTAATGTAAATGTACATAGGCATAAAACGACATTTGAAATGTGTATATTCCTTTGAAACTTGTGAGTGTAATGTTTACTGTTTATTTTTATTTCACTTTTGTTTATTTTCTATTTGACTTGCATGTGTGTGTGTGTGTAAGAGAGAGATAAGTAAAAGAGAGACAAGGAACCTGTCTGTGCATGCATGGTGTGTGTTAGTGTGTGTGTGTGTTTCTGTATAATTGGTATCCTTTCTAAAGGCCAGCATGGCTGGGCAAAGACACATACCCAGTTAGCATTAAACAACCATCAATAAGCAACCATAGTGTGTGTGATGCTAAATGCTGATAGGACCATTTCATACCATATTGGATGGCTTTGAGCTTTACATGGGTTCAGACTGTTTTTTGGAATTTAGAACACATTGGGTTGCTATGGAGAACTCCGGACCACTCTCACTTTTGAAAACACCTAATGAGAGCAGGAAATAGAGATGGAGAGAGAGACTGGATGCATACGCCTACCCTGCAATTTTCACGTTGCACCTCTCGATCCACTCAAGGATAGCTTTGCTATTCTCTTTTATTTCCAAAGTTTCAAGCAGACACATGTGGGGTGGTTCCTCACCCAGACACATGTGGGGTGGTTCCTCACCCAGACACATGATGGGTTGGTTCCTCACCCAGACACATGATGGGGTGGTTCCTCACCCAGACACATGTGGGGTGGTTCCTCACCCAGACACATGATGGGTTGGTTCTTCACCCAGACACATGTGGGGTGGTTCCTCACCCAGACACATGATGGGTTGGTTCCTCACCCAGACACATGATGGGTTGGTTGCTCACCCGGACACATGATGGGTTGGTTCCTCACCCAGACACGTGATGGGTTGGTTCCTCACCCAGACACATGATGGGTTGGTTCCTCACCCAGACACATGATGGGTTGGTTCCTCACCCAGACACATGATGGGTTGGTTCCTCACCCAGACACATGATGGGTTGGTTCCTCACCCAGAAACATGATGGGTTGGCTCCTCACTCAGACACATGTGGGTTGGTTGCTCACCCGGACACATGATGGGTTGGTTCCTCACCCAGACACGTGATGGGTTGGTTCCTCACCCAGACACATGATGGGTTGGTTCCTCCCCCAGACACACGGTGGGTTGGTTCCTCACCCAGACACAGGATGGGTTGGTTCCTCACCCAGACACATGATGGGTTGGTTCCTCACCCAGACACATGATGGGTTGGTTCCTCACCCAGACACATGATGGGTTGGTTCCTCACCCAGACACATGATGGGTTGGTTCCTCACCCAGACACATGATGGGTTGGTTCCTCCCCCAGACACACGGTGGGTTGGTTCCTCACCCAGACACAGGATGGGTTGGTTCCTCACCCAGACACATGATGGGTTGGTTCCTCACCCAGACACATGATGGGTTGGTTCCTCACCCAGACACATGATGGGTTGGTTCCTCACCCAGACACATGATGGGTTGGTTCCTCACCCAGACACATGATGGGTTGGCTCCTCACTCAGACACATGTGGGTTGGTTGCTCACCCGGACACATGGTGGGTTGGTTCCTCACCCAGACACATGATGTGTTGGTTGCTCACCCGGACACATGATGGGTTGGTTCCTCACCCAGACACATGATGGGGTGGTTCCTCACCCAGACACATGATGGGTTGGTTCCTCACCCAGACACATGATGGGTTGGTTCCTCACCCAGACACATGTGGGTTGGCTCCTCACCCAGACACATGATGGGTTGGTTCCTCACCCAGACACATGATGGGTTGGTTCCTCACCCAGACACATGGTGGGTTGGCTCCTCAATCAGACACATGTGGGTTGGTTGCTCACCCGGACACATGGTGGGTTGGCTCCTCACCCAGACCCATGTGGGTTGGTTCCTCACCCGGACACATGGTGGGTTGGCTCCTCACCCAGACACATGTGGGTTGGCTCCTCACCCAGACACATGTGGGTTGGTTCCTCACCCGGACACATGGTGGGTTGGCTCCTCACCCGGACACATGGTGGGTTGGCTCCTCACCCAGACACATGTGGGTTGGCTCCTCACCCAGACACATGTGGGTTGGTTCCTCACCCGGACACATGGTGGGTTGGCTCCTCACCCAGACACATGTGGGTTGGTTGCTCACCCAGACACATTGTTATCTCTAACGTCTCTTTTAGCATCCTTTCAGACACACACACAGACACCCAGACACAGAGGCACACAGACACAGAGGCACACAGACACAGAGGCACACAGACACAGACACACAGCCAAACAGACACACAGACACCCACTAGCTGGGTGCCACTTCATGTCTGAGTGTATGTTTGTCTCAGACGGCCAGTCCTCTGATAATGGTGGAATGTCAGAGGTAGACTCTGGTCCAGTACCAATACTCTAAAAACACAACCCCCTCGCTTTCCTCCTCCTTTCCTCTCCTTACCTCTCTCTATCCTCTCTCACTCTTTTCATGTCTGGATGTGGTAGACACCAGATGGAACTAGTTTCACCAACCCAACGCAGTCCTCTTTCTCTCTCTTCATGACTAGCTGTGGTACGGGGGGGGGGGGGGGGGTAAATTTTGGGCTACATTTTGGTGTGTTTTCAGTGATTCTCAACTTCAAAGGAAGGGTCAGGCTGACACCTGACACAGGCTAGCTTCGGTTACTGCTGCCATGGCAACACAAAACAAACAGAAAGCTCCATCTCTCCGTCAGTCCTTGTTGATCTGAGGAGAGGAAAGAAGGATCCAGATCAGAGAACAAGGGAGGGAGGAGGGAGGGGTAGAGATACACACTGTCCCCTAGTGTTGGCACCATACCAGACTTTCAACTTCGATACCAATACCAGGTTTAGTATCACAGTACTCGATACCGTCACGATACTCAATACCAAAAACGACCAAGGCAAAAAGAAAGCATATTAGCAAGTCACAGACTGGCACTTGATCCAGACAGATAAACTGAGCTACAGCTCTGTTCAATCATTGGGTATCTTTTGATTACAATTACGTTTGCATTTTTTTTTACATCAACCTTTTTCAGTGACAGCCATGTACGCAATTAATGAATCAATTATACAATCAAACAATCAATTTGACTTTGTTTTTACCAATCTAACTACATAACAACATAATGGTAATCATTTATTTGAATGGTACATTTCCCTTGATGAACTGGGTAAATCAAGATGTAGCCTAGGTCTATGAAGAATACAGGTGAATGCATTTTCAATAGGAGTGTGTGCATTCATTGAGTTATTGAACTTTGGCTGATTTCTTGGGGCTACAGATGTCAAACATTCTGTTTCCATTCCATTTAGGACATATTTTATTCTACTGATCAACAACCTTTATATAGCTTAGTTTATAAAAATGTACTCTCTCTTTAACCAGTAATTACATCACTCAAGAGGCAATGGGGGCGGCCCATCGGAGCACAGTCAGTTCGCTGAGGCCATAGATCATCTTTGGGAGAGACTTGAGAGAGAGATAAAGCCCTTGAATTGAATTGAATTGAATTGAGAGACCGAATAAGTGAATTAATAAAGAAATCAGTATATTTTGCATTATGGTTTGCATATTATCACAAACTAAGTATTAGGGTAATTAAATGACGTTCGCTTCAGCTCTCAGCTAGCAAGGAAAGTTAGCCTACAAAGCTGGAAGCTACCCGTATCTTCTTCCATTGTAAAGTATGGACATTGTTTTGCGAACCTTAATTAACAGTTTCAACATTACTACATGCCTTGTCGCATTATTCAAGACTGTTAACTTCTGTGCATCATGAGTGGGGAGCTAACATGATGCAGCCCAGACTCACAGTGCAGGCTAGCAGTGAGTAGGTGGAGCTAACATGATGCAGCCCAGACTCACAGTGCAGGCTAGCAGTGAGTAAGTGGAGCAAACATGATGCAGCCCAGACTCACAGTGCAGGCTAGCAGTGAGTAGGTGGAGCTAACATGATGCAGCCCAGACTCACAGTGCAGGCTAGCAGTGAGTAGGTGGAGCTAACATGATGCAGCCCAGACTCACAGTGCAGGCTAGCAGTGAGTAAGTGGAGCAAACATGATGCAGCCCAGACTCACAGTGCAGGCTAGCAGTGAGTAGGTGGAGCTAACATGATGCAGCCCAGACTCACAGTGCAGGCTAGCAGTGAGTAGGTGGAGCTAACATGATGCAGCCCAGACTCACAGTGCAGGCTAGCAGTGAGTAAGTGGAGCAAACATGATGCAGCCCAGACTCACAGTGCAGGCTAGCAGTGAGTAGGTGGAGCTAACATGATGCAGCCCAGACTCACAGTGCAGGCTAGCAGTGAGTAGGTGGAGCTAACATGATGCAGCCCAGACTCACAGTGCAGGCTAGCAGTGAGTAAGTGGAGCAAACATGATGCAGCCCAGACTCACAGTGCAGGCTAGCAGTGAGTAGGTGGAGCTAACATGATGCAGCCCAGACTCACAGTGCAGGCTAGCAGTGAGTAGGTGGAGCTAACATGATGCAGCCCAGACTCACAGTGCAGGCTAGCAGTGAGTAAGTGGAGCAAACATGATGCAGCCCAGACTCACAGTGCAGGCTAGCAGTGAGTAGGTGGAGCTAACATGATGCAGCCCAGACTCACAGTGCAGGCTAGCAGTGAGTAGGTGGAGCTAACATGATGCAGCCCAGACTCACAGTGCAGGCTAGCAGTGAGTAAGTGGAGCAAACATGATGCAGCCCAGACTCACAGTGCAGCCTAGCAGTGAGTAAGTGGAGCTAACATGATGCAGCCCAGACTCACAGTGCAGGCTAGCAGTGAGTAAGTGGAGCAAACATGATGCAGCCCAGACTCACAGTGCAGGCTAGCAGTGAGTAAGTGGAGCAAACATGATGCAGCCCAGACTCACAGTGCAGGCTAGCAGTGAGTAAGTGGAGCAGGCAGGGTGAGCTATGATAAGGGGTCGGCTGCTCTGATAGAAAGGCTTGATCTGTGAGACACATTTAACAGAAGTACCGAAAGTAACACAAATTCAAGCAGCGAACCATTATCATGTTCTAGTATCAAAAAAGTACTGAAGTTTGAGTATACTGTGCAACACTACTGTCCCGTCTGTCTTGTCTACCCCTAGATAACTTCTGACTCTCCTTCTCACTTCTCTCTTTCTATTCCATTCTATCAATCCCCCCTTCACTTTCCATTTTTGATCTCTCTCTCTCTTTCTCTCTCTCTCTCTTTCTCTGTCTCTCTCTCTGTCTCCCTCTCCCTCTCCTCCCCCTCTCCCTCTCTCAGCCAAGGGATGTACCTAAAAGCCAAGTCCTTTTTGAGGGAGCTTGACAGATCCAGCTAAATATTTAACCGCTGGACAGAAACTATGTTACAGAGATCACACCCACACAGACCTGCATGCAGATCATTATAAAACACAACCAGAAACAGGTGATCGACATAAAGACTGTGTGAATGTACCAGTAGGTGTTAAAGACTGTGTGAATGTACCAGTAGGTGTTAAAGACTGAGTGAATGTACTGGTATGTGTTAAAGACTGAGTGAATGTCCTGGTATGTGTTAAAGACTGAGTGAATATAATGGTATGTTTTAAATACTGACTGAATGTACCGGTATGTGTTAAAGACTGAGTGAATGTACCGGTATGTGTTAAAGACTGAGTGAATGTACCGGTATGTGTTAAAGACTGAGTGAATGTACCGGTATGTTTTAAGGTATGTTTTAAGGACTGAGTGAATGTCCTGGTATGTGTTAAAGACTGAGTGAATATAATGGTAGGTGTTAAAGACTGACTGAATGTACAGGTATATTTTAAAGACTGAGTTAATGTACCGGTAGGTGTTAAAGCCTGAGTGAATGTACTGGTAGGTGTTAAAGCCTGAGTGAATGTACCGGTAGGTGTTAAAGACTGAGTGAATGTACCTGTCAGTGAGCAGCCTTTCTTTGCAGAGTTCAGAAGCAGACCAAGGCTTTCTGAATTCCGTGATATCATACATATAAAAACAGAGAGAGAGAGAGAGAGAGAGAGAGAGAGAGAGAGAGAGAGAGAGAGAGAGAGAGAGAGAGAGAGAGAGAGAGAGAGAGAGAGAGAGAGAGAGAGAGAGAGAGAGAGAGAGAGAGAGAGAGAGAGAGAGAGAGAGAGAGAGAGAGAGAGAGAGCTCCTTCACCACATTGATATCAATATTAACAGAGAGCTCCTTCACCACATTGATATCGATATTAACAGACAGCTCCTTCAGCACACTTATATCCATATCAACAGAGATCTCCTTTAGCACACGGATATACATATCAACAGAGAGCTCCTTCAGCACACTGATATCCATATCAACAGAGAGCTCCTTCAGCACACTGATATCCATATCAACAGAGAGCTCCTTTAGCACAAAGATATCCATATCAACAGAGACCTCCTTTAGCACAAAGATATCCATATCAACAGAGAGCTCCTTCAGCACACTGATATCCATATCAACAGAGACCTCCTTCAGCACACTGATATCCATATCAACAGAGATCTCCTTTAGCACACGGATATCCATATCAACAGAGAGCTCCTTCAGCACACTGATATCCATATCAACAGAGAGCTCCTTTAGCACAAAGATATCCATATCAACAGAGAGCTCCTTCAGCACACTGATATCCATATCAACAGAGACCTCCTTCAGCACACTGATATCCATATCAACAGAGAGCTACTTCAACCCACTGATATCCATATCAACAGAGTTCTCCTTCAGCACACTTATATCCATATCAACAGAGATCTCCTTTAGCACACTTATATCCATATCAACAGAGAGCTCCTTCAGCACACTGATATCCATATCAACAGAGAGCTCCCTCAGCCCACTGATATCCATATCAACAGAGAGCTACTTCAACCCACTGATATCCATATCAACAGAGAGCTCCTTCAACCCACTGATATCCATATCAACAGAGTTCTCCTTCAACCCACTGATATCCATATCAACAGAGTTCTCCTTCAGCACACTTATATCCATATCAACAGAGATCTCCTTCAACCCACTGATATCCATATCAACAGAGTTCTCCTTCAGCACACTTATATCCATATCAACAGAGATCTCCTTTAGCACACTTATATCCATATCAACAGAGATCTCCTTTAGCACACTGATATCCATATCAACAGAGAGCTACTTCAACCCACTGATATCCATATCAACAGAGAGCTACTTCAACCCACTGATATCCATATCAACAGAGAGCTACTTCAACCCACTGATATCCATATCAACAGAGTTCTCCTTCAGCACACTTATATCCATATCAACAGAGATCTCCTTCAACCCACTGATATCCATATCAACAGAGTTCTCCTTCAGCACACTTATATCCATATCAACAGAGATCTCCTTTAGCACACTTATATCCATATCAACAGAGATCTCCTTTAGCACACGGATATCCATATCAACAGAGAGCTACTTCAACCCACTGATATCCATATCAACAGAGAGCTACTTCAACCCACTGATATCCATATCAACAGAGAGCTACTTCAACCCACTGATATCCATATCAACAGAGTTCTCCTTCAGCACACTTATATCCATATCAACAGAGATCTCCTTTAGCACACGGATATCCATATCAACAGAGAGCTCCTTCAGCACACTGATATCCATATCAACAGAGAGCTCCTTCAGCACACTGATATCCATATCAACAGAGAGCTCCCTCAGCCCACTGATATCCATATCAACAGAGATCTCCTTTAGCACACTGATATCCATATCAACAGAGTTTTATCATACTGATATCCATATCAACAGAGAATTTCATCACACTGATATCCATATCAACAGAGTTTTATCATACTGATATCCATATCAACAGAGAGCTCCTTTAGCACACTGATATCCATATCAACAGAGTTTTATCATACTGATATCCATATCAACAGAGAATTTCATCACACTGATATCCATATCAACAGAGTTTTATCATACTGATATCCATATCAACAGAGAATTTCATCACACTGATATCCATATCAACAGAGTTTTATCATACTGATATCCATATCAACAGAGAATTTCATCACACTGATATCCATATTAACCGTGAGCTCCTTCAGCCCACTAATATCCATATCAACAGAGAGCTCCTTCAGCACACTGATATCCATATCAACAGAGAGCTCCTTCAGCCCACTAATATCCATATCAACAGAGAGCTCCTTCAGAACACTGATATCCATATCAACAGAGAGCTCCTTCAGCCCACTAATATCCATATCAACAGAGAGCTCCTTCAGTCCACTAATATCATATCAACAGAGAGCTCCTTCAGCACACTGATATCCATATTAACCGTGAGCTCCTTCAGAACACTGATATCCATATTAACCGTGAGGTCCTTCAGCACACTGATATCCATATCAACAGAGAGCTCCTTCAGCACACTGATATCCATATTAACCGTGAGCTCCTTCAGCACACTGATATCCATATTAACCGTGAGCTCCTTCAGCACACTGATATCCATATCAACAGAGTCCTTAAAAACACACACAAAAACAATTAGAATAATAGTTATGTTGTGAGGATAAGCGCCAAAAGACTTCCCAGTGTCTGCACCCCTGCACCAAATCCCTCTCTCTCTCCTTCTCTCTCTCTCTCCTTCTCTCTCTCTCCTTCTCTCACTCCTTTTTTTCTCTCTGCTCTCTCTCCTTCTCTACCTCTCATTCTCTATCTCTTCTTCTCTTGCTCTGTCTCTCTCTCCTTCTCTTTCTATCTCTCTCTCTCCTTCTCTTTTCTCCTTTTAATGACCTGATGACTCGTCTCATGGCTCATCTGGACGCCAGTGGATACACAGACATTACCATCTGCATCCAGCCGTCTGTGTGTCTGCCTTATCATTCTGGCTGGCTGTGTGTGTGTGTGTGTGTGTGTGTGTGTGTGTGTGTGTGTGTGTGTGTGTGTGTGTGTGTGTGTGTGTGTGTGTGTGTGTGTGTGTGTGTGTGTGTGTGTGTGTGTGTGTGTGTGTGTGTGTGTGTGTGTGTGTGTGTGTGTGTGTGTGTGTGTGTGTGTGTGTGTGTGTGTGTGTGTGTGTCTGCCTGCCTGCCTGCCTGCGTTGTGCATGTGTGTTTTTCTACAGTCAGCATGCAGTACTTTTACGAGTGAAGTTTACGAGTCTGCTTTCTACTCTGTGTGTGTGTGTGTGTGTGTGTGTGTGTGTGTGTGTGTGTGTGTGTGTGTGTGTGTGTGTGTGTGTGTGTGTGTGTGTGTGTGTGTGTGTGTGTGTGTGTGTGTGTGTGTGTGCGTGTGCGCGTGTGCGGGCGTGTGTGCGTGTGTGTGTGTGTGTGTTTGCGCGTGCGTGTGTGTATGTGCGCGTTTCTGTTTTGCCTGCCTCATATGAATCTTCAATGACCTTCAATGACCTAACATGGTGCCGGACGTACAAGATGCAATGACCCTGGATGTCCATTCTACATGTTGTGTTTCTATGCTGTCCCTCTGTCTGTACGGTGTGTCCTGAGCCAGCTGGAGGCCTGGGAGCCCAGACAACACACAGATCAGACAGACAAACAGCAGCCAACTAGACACTGATAAATCATAAACAAACTCAAGTCCCCTCCCCCGCCTACCCTCCCGTCTCTGAAGCATAGTCTGAGGATCTGAATTTCTGAACACAGGTCAAGCCAAAGGCCTCAGACTGTGAGAAAGAGTGAGGGAATTAGAGACAATGGACACAGATAGAAAGAGGCAGAGGGAGATGGAGAGATGAGGGAGAGAGAGATGGAGAGATGATGGAGAGAAAGGGCTTAGGACAGAGGACAAGCCAAGAAGAAAGTGACATAAAGACAGAGGGATGGAGAGAGACATTTGGGGAGGGAGGGAAAATGATTAGAGGACAGGAGACAAGCCAAGAGACTGACAGAGAGAAGATATGATGGTGGGAGAGGAGGGAAGGGACATTGATGAGAGACTGGGGGATATAGAGAAAAGGAACCTGTGATGAAAAGGAAGGACAGCTGACTAGACAGAAGGAGAACAGAGTGATGGCATACAGGTGTTCCCCTCCTTCCCCCTTCCCCCTCCAATTTAGTTACCCCCTCCCTCCCTCCGGGCTAGACAATCTGGACCCTTTCTTTCTAAAATTATCTGCTGAAATTGTTGCCACCCCTATTACTAGCCTGTTCAACCTCTCTTTCGTGTCGTCTGAAATTCCCAAAGATTGGATAGCAGCTGCGGTCATCCCCCTCTTCAAAGGGGAGGACATTCTTGACCCAAACTGCTACAGACCTATCTATCCTACCCTGTCTTTCTAAGGTCTTCGAAAGCCAAGTCAACAAACAGATTACCGACCATTTCGAATCTCACCATACCTTCTCTGCTATGCAATCTGGTTTCAGAGCTGGTCAGAGAGACGCTCAAGTGTTTTAGTACTATATCTCTTGACACAATGATGAAAATAATCATGGCCTCTAAACCTTCAAGCTGTATACTGGACCCTATTCCAACTAAACTACTGAAAGAGCTGCTTCCTGTGCTTGGCCCTCCTATGTTGAACATAATAAACGGCTCTCTATCCACTGGATGTGTACCAAACTCACTAAAAGTGGCAGTAATAAAGCCTCTCTTGAAAAAGCCAAACCTTGACCCAGAAAATATAAAAAACTATCGGCCTATATCGAATCTTCCATTCCTCTCAAAGATTTTAGAGAAGGCTGTTGCGCAGCAACTCACTGCCTTCCTGAAGACAAACAATGTATACGAAATGCTTCAGTCTGGTTTTAGACCCCATCATAGCACTGAGACGGCACTTGTGAAGGTGGTAAATGACATTTTGATGGCATCGGACCGAGGCTCTGCATCTGTCCTCGTGCTCCTAGACCTTAGTGCTGCTTTTGATACCATCGATCACCACATTCTTTTGGAGAGATTGGAAACCCAAATTGGTCTACACGGACATGTTCTGGCCTGGTTTAGGTCTTATCTGTCGGAAAGATATCAGTTTGTCTCTGTGAATGGTTTGTCCTCTGACAAATCAACTGTACATTTCGGTGTTCCTCAAGGTTCTGTTTTAGGACCACTATTGTTTTCACTATATATTTTACCTCTTGGGGATGTTATTCGAAAACATAATGTAAACTTTCACTGCTATGCGGATGACACACAGCTGTACATTTCAATGAAACATGGTGAAGCCCCAAAATTGCCCTCGCTAGAAGCATGTGTTTCAGACATAAGGAAGTGGATGGCTGCAAACTTTCTACTATTAAACTCGGACAAAACAGAGATGCTTGTTCTAGGTCCCAAGAAACAAAGAGATCTTCTGTTGAATCTGACAATTAATCTTAATGGTTGTACAGTCGTCTCAAATAAAACTGTGAAGGACCTCGGCGTTACTCTGGACCCTGATCTCTCTTTTGAAGAACATATCAAGACCATTTCGAGGACAGCTTTTTTCCATCTACGTAACATTGCAAAAATCAGAAACTTTCTGTCCAAAAATGATGCAGAAAAATTAATCCATGCTTTTGTCACTTCTAGGTTAGACTACTGCAATGCTCTATTTTCCGGCTACCCGGATAAAGCACTAAATAAACTTCAGTTAGTGCTAAATACGGCTGCTAGAATCCTGACTAGAACCAAAAAAATTTGATCATATTTTTGCTAGCCTCTCTACACTGGCTTCCTGTCAAAGCAAGGGCTGATTTCAAGGTTTTACTGCTAACCTACAAAGCATTACATGGGCTTGCTCCTACCTACCTCTCTGATTTGGTCCTGCCGTACATACCTGCCGTACATACCTACACGTACGCTACGGTCACAAGACGCAGGCCTCCTAATTGTCCCTAGAATTTCTAAGCAAACAGCTGGAGGCAGGGCTTTCTCCTATAGAGCTCCATTTTTATGGAACGGTCTGCCTACCCATGTCAGAGACGCAAACTCGATCTCAACCTTTAAGTCTTTACTGAAGACTCATCTCTTCAGTGGGTCATATGATTGAGTGTAGTCTGGCCCAGGAGTGGGAAGGTGAACGGAAAGGCTCTGGAGCAACGAACCGCCCTTGCTGTCTCTGCCTGGCCGGTTCCCCTCTTTTCACTGGGATTCTTTGCCTCTAACCCTGTTACGGGGCTGAGTCACTGGCTTGCTGGGGCTCTCTCGTGCCGTCCCTGGGGGTGCGTCACCTGGGTGGGTTGATTCACTGTTGTGGTCGGCCTGTCTGGGTTCCCCCCCCCTTGGGTTGTACCGTGTCGGAGATCTTTGTGGGTTATACTCGGCCTTGTCTCAGGATGGTAAGTTGGTGGTTGAAGATTTCCCTCTAGTGGTGTGGGGGCTGTGCTTTGGCAAAGTGGGTGGGGTTATATCCTTCCTATTTGGCCCTGTCCGGGGGTGTCCTCTGATGGGGCCACAGTGTCTCCTGACCCCTCCTGTCTCAGCCTCCAGTATTTATGCTGCAGTAGTTTATGTGTCGGGGGGCTAGGGTCAGTTTGTTTATCTGGAGTACTTCTCCTGTCCTATTCAGGTGTCCTGTGTGAATCTAAGTGTGCGTTCTCTAATTCTCTCCTTCTCTCTTTCTTTCTCTCTCTCGGAGGACCTGAGCCCTAGGACCATGCCCCAGGACTACCTGACATGATGACTCCTTGCTGTCCCCAGTCCACCTGGCCATGCTGCTGCTCCAGTTTCAACTGGCCTGGGCCCTAGGACCATGTCCCAGGACTACCTGACATGAGGACTCCTTGCTGTCCCCAGTCCACCTGGCCATGCTCCTGCTCCAGTTTCAACTGTTCTGCCTTACTATTATTCAACCATGCTGGTCATTTATGAACATTTGAACATCTTGGCCACCTTCTGTTATAATCTCCACCCGGCACAGCCAGAAGAGGACTGGCCACCCCACATATGTCTCTCTAATTCTCTCTTTCTTTCTCTCTCTCGGAGGACCTGAGCCCTAGGACCGTGCCCCAGGACTACCTGACATGATGGCTCCTTGCTGTCCCCAGTCCACCTGACTGTGCTGCTGCTCCAGTTTCAACTGTTCTGCCTTATTATTATTTGACCATGCTGGTCATTTATGAACATTTGAACATCTTGGTCATGTTCTGTTATAATCTCTACCCGGCACAGCCAGAAGAGGACTGGCCACCCCACATAGCCCGGTGCCTCTCTAGGTTTCTTCCTAGGTTTTGGCCTTTCTAGGGAGTTTTTCCTAGCCACCGTGCTTTTACACCTGCATTGTTTGCTGTTTGGGGTTTTAGGCTGGGTTTCTGTACAGCACTTTGAGATATCAGCTGATGTACGAAGGGCTATATAAATAAATTTGATTTGATTTGAGTCATGGGTGCACCTCAGCCACGCTCAGGGTCCTAAACGATATCTTAACCGCCATCGAAAAGAAACATTACTGTATTCATTAATCTGGCCAAGGCTTTCGACTCTGTCAATCCCCACATCCTCATCGGCAGACTCGACAGCCTTGATTTCTCAAATGATTGCCTCGCCTGGTTCACCAACTACTTCTCTGATAGAGTTCAGTGTGTCAAATCGGAGGGTCTGCTGTCCGGACCTCTGGCAGTCTCTATGGGGGTGACACAGGGTTCAATTCTTGGACCGACTCTCTTCTCTGTATACATCAATGATGTCACTCTTGCTGGTGGAGAGTCTCTGATCCACCTCTACGCAGACGACACCTTTCTGTATACTCTCCTTCCGTGGCCTCCAATTGCTCTTAAATACAAGTAAAACTAAATGCATGCTCTTCAACTGATCGCTGCCTGAACCTGCCCGCCTGTTCAACATCACTCCTCTGGACGGCTCTGACTTAGAATACTTGGACATCTACAAATACCTAGGTGTCTGGTTAGACTGTAAACTCACCTTCCAGACTCACATCAAACATCTCCAATCCAAAATTAAATCTAGAATTGGATTCCTATTTCGCAACAAAGCATCCTTCACTCATGCACCCAAACATATCCTTGTAAAAGTGACCATCCTACCAATCCTCGACTTTGGCGATGTCATTTACAAAATAGCCTCCAATACCCTACTCAACAAATTGGATGCAGTCTATCACAGTGCAATCCGTTTTGTCACCAAAGCCCCATATACTACCCACCACTGCGACCTGTACGCTCTTGTTGGCTGGCCCTCACTTCATACTCGTCGCCAAACCCACTGGCTCCAGGTAATCTACAAGACCCTGCTAGGTAACGTCCCCCCTTATCTCAGCTCGCTGGTCACCATAGCATCTCCCACCTGTAGCACACGCTCCAGCAGGTATATCTCTCTAGTCACCCCCAAAACCAATTCTTTCTTTGGCCGCCTCTCCTTCCAGTTCTCTGCTGCCAATGACTGGAACGAACTACAAAAATCTCTGAAACTGGAAACACTTATCTCCCTCACTAGCTTTAAGCACCAACTGTCAGAGCAGCTCACAGATTACTGCACCTGTACATAGCCCACCTATAATGTAGCCCAAACAACTACCTCTTTCCCAACTGTATTTATTTTATTTATTTATTTATTTTGCTCCTTTGCACACCATTATTTTTATTTCTACTTTGCACATTCTTCCACTGCAAAACTACCATTCCAGTGTCTTACTTGCTATATTGTATTTACTTTGCCACCATGGCCTTTTTTTGCCTTTACCTCCCTTATCTCACCTCATTTGCACACATCGTACATAGACTTGTTTATACTGTATTATTGACTGTATGTTTGATTTACTCCATCTGTAACTCTGTGTCGAACTGCTATGCTTTATCTTGGCCAGGTCGCAATTGTAAATGAGAACTCGTACTCAACTTGCCTACCTGGTTAAATAAAGGTGAAATAAAAAATTAAAACAAAAACAAAATGTCATGTCCAGAGGCCCCATCTGTGACTGGCAGGCCAAGGGGGCCAGTTCACACAATTCAAAAGCATCTGACTAGCTGCTGCCTCAATGGCTCCGGAGCCGAAAGGGCCGGCCAAGGGTGTCCTGTGTGTGTGTGTGGCAGGGATTTGGGGATTTGATGCATCTTTTTGTCATGGGAGAGGTGGGCACGGTGGTGTGTGTGTCGTAGGGCCTGTGCTGTGGTGTGTATGATGTTGTCAGTAATAAAAGGGCAGATGAGACATGAAGGGAGTAGTTTCAGGATGTTCTGTGCTCCAATTTGCATACTGCCCCAACAGCTCCGCAGATGACACAATCTATTTGCACTCCACACTTCCCTCTCCGACCTGGACAAAAGGAACACCTATGTGAGAACGCTGTTCATTGACTACAGCCCAGAGTTCAACACCATAGTGCCCACAAAGTTCATCACTATGCTGAGGACCCTGGGACTAAACACATCCCTCTGCAACTGGATCCTGGACTTCCTAATTCTAAATGTAACCCTAACCAAGCAGTTCCTTATCAACAGATGGTCATACTAACAACAAACTGTAGAACATCTATAGTCGGACTATCCAGACTATCCAAATAAAGTGTGACCCCCATTCTTCCATCCTTCCAGGCCTTGGACCCTCTGCCTCAAGGCTCAATGTTTCCAAATGGTCCTTCTGTAGCTCAGTTGGTAGAGCATGGCGCTTGTAACGCCAGGGTAGTGGGTTCGATCCCCGGGACCACCCATACGTAGAATGTATGCACACATGACTGTAAGTCGCTTTGGATAAAAGCGTCTGCTAAATGGCATATATTATTATTATTATTATTTATTATATAAATGTTTCTTTGCAAGGCGGAGTCGATGGTTGCTAAAGAAATACTTATCCTCTCTCTCCCACATGCTCAATATGAGTTTCCTTACAAAGACACAAATAGACTAGTGGGGCATACTTCTCCTATCAAACTGTTCCTTTTCAAAAGGAGTGATGGAATGCATGTATAATTAACCAGCAAACATAAAGACAGGTAAATAATTGTAGAGGTAAGTACATATTCCAATCAAAAGCACATGCTTTCAAATAATCCCAATTTACAGATGTAAAACATATTAGGATAAAACTTCACAATTACGAAGCATTTATGAGAATGTTCTCTCACTCTCTCTCCTCTTCCCATCTTCTCTTCCTTTGTTCCTCTCTTGTGTCTCGCCCCCGCCTGACTGCAGCCCTGTGGTCTGTGTGATTATTAATTCAGAGTTACATTTAAACTGTCTGGGCAGTCGAAATAACTCCTCCAGTACTGCTCATTTTACGCTTGGCAGGACCCCCATGTGCTCCCCACTGTCAGCCTTAACCCCTAACACACACGCACACACACTCACCAACACGCCTACACACACATGCACACACACCATTCCACAGCATCACCATATTCAGTGTTCATTTCCACAGTGGCATCCTATTGCCATGCTTAATCTAGTGAACAGTACAACCTAGTGACAACCAGCTAGTCATTCAAACCCCCCATTCTACTTGCCTGGCTACCCAGACTCCTCGCTCCAGTCAAACACTACGCCACACCCATGGATGTTAGTTTCTTCTCCTCAATGAGTCTTGATCTGAGTACCTCCCCGAGCCTTTACCGAATGCGAACACATTCCGGGCCATCTTACTGGGTTCGCCCAGAGCCAGAACACACGTGGGCAAAGCAGAAGTTTACCACACTGCATCTTGGTCCACTGCTTATAACGAACGTGACAGAAGATCCCACCACAAAAACGGACCAAGCAGCGTGGTCAGAAGGAGCAGACATCCTGGACATGGAAGGATATCTTGGACAGTAAGGGATCCTGGACCTGGGAGGAGAACCTGGCTGGAAAGGATCGCCTTCAATGGGAGCAGACGGAGGAAGCAAGGGAGGAACAACGACGACCCCAGGGTTCGCGGCCAGGTTTTTAAGCAGAGCCAACTCCCCATACTCACCGTGGGGAGCATGTGACCGGTCAGGCACCATGTTTTGCGCTGATACGCACTGTGTCCCTAGTGCACATTCACAGCCCGTTGCGTTCTGTTCCAACTCCTCGCACTTGTCGTGCTAAAGTGGGTATCCATCCAGGACGGGTTGTGCCGGCTCAGCGCGCCTGGTCTCCAGGAAATCAGCGCGCCTCCTAGGTCCAGGAAATCCTGCGCCGGCTCTATGTGCTGTATCCCCAGTGTGTCCTGTGCCAGCTTACCGTGTGAAGGTGGTTATTCGTCCAGGACGCGTTGTGCCAGATCTACGCTCCAGACCTCCAGTGCGCCTCCACAGTCCAATACGTCCTGTGCCTCCTCCCCGCGCTCGCCCTGAGGTGCGTGTCACCAGTCCCGTGCCACCTGTACCGGCCCCACGCATCAGGCCGATGCATACAAAGCCCTCCCCAACCCTCCCTTCGGTAAATCCGACCACGACGCCATCTTGCTCTTACCGTCTAATAGGCAGAAACTCAAACAGGATATACCAGTGACTAGAACCATTCAACGCTGGTCTGACTAATCGGAATTCACGATTCAAGATTGTTTTGACCACGCGGACTGGGGATATGTTCCGGTCAGCCTCAGAGAACAACAACGATCTATACGCTGACTCGGTGAGTGAGTTTATAAGGAAGTGCATTGATGTTGTACCCACTGTGACTGTTAAATCCTACCCTAACCAGAAACTGTGGATGGATGGCAGCATTCGTGCAAAACTGTAAGCGCAAACCACCGTATTTAATAACCATGGAAAGATGGGAATATGGCTGAATATAAACAGTTTAGTTATTCCCTCCGCAAGGCAAGTGAAATGCCGGTACAGGGACAAAGTGGAGTCGCAATTCAATGGCTCAGACATGAGACATATGTGGAAGGCGCTACAGGAAATCACAGACTACAGCCACGTTATGGACACCAACGTCATGCTTCCAGACAAACTAAACGTCTTCTTTGTCTGCTTTGAGGAAAATACATTGCCACCATTGCGGCCCACTAACAAGAACGTCCCCGTCCCCCCCGCATCCCCTCCTTCGCCCCAACAGGTCCACAGACGACGCAATCGCCATCACACTGCACACTGCCCTATCCCATCTGGACAAGGGCAATGCCTATGTAAGAATGCTGTTCATTGACTACACCTCAACATTCAACACCATAGTACCATCCAAACTCAACATCAAGCTGGAGGCCCCGGGCCTCAATCCCGCACTGTGCAATTGGGTCCTGGACTTTCTGACGGCCTCCCCTAGGTGGAGAGGGTAGGAAACAACATCTCCACTTCACTGACCCCCAACACTGGGGCCCCACACAGGCGTATGCTCAGCCCTCTTCTGTACTCCCTGTTCACCCACGACTGCGTGGCCATGTACGCCTCCAACTCAATCATCAAGTTTGCAGACAACACAACAGTAGTGGGCTTGAATACCAACAATGACGAGACAGCCTACAAGGAGGAAGTGAGGTCCCTTGTAGTGTGGTGTCAGGAAAACCTCTCACTCAACATCAACAAAACAAAGGAGATAATCGTGGACTCCAGGAAACCGCAGAGGGAGCACCCCACTATCCACATCGAAGGGACAGCAGTAGAGAAGGTGGAAAGTGTTAAATTCCTCGGTGTACATATCACAGACTGAAACTGAAATGGTCCACCCACACAGTCAGTGTGGTGAAGAAGGTGTAACAGCGCCTCTTTAACCTCAGGAGGCTGAATAAATTTGTCTTATCACCCAAAACCCTGACAAACTTTTACAGATGCACAATCGAGAGCATCCTGTCGGGCTGTATCAAAGCCTGGTACGGTAACTGTACTGCCCTCAACCACAAGGCTCTCCAGAGGGTAGTGAGAGGATGCACAATGCATCACAGTGGGAAAACTACCTGCCTTCCATGACACCTACAGCATCCGAATCACAGGAAGGCCAAAAAGATCATCAAGGACAACAACCATCCGAGCCACTGCCTGTTCACACCGCTACCTTTCAGAAGGCGAGGTCAGTACAGGTGGATCAAAGCTGGGGCAGAGAGGCTGAAAAACAGCTTCTATCTCAAGGCCATCCAAATGCTAAACAGCAATCACTAACTCAGAGAGGCTGCTGCCTACATTGAGACCCAATCACTGGCCACTTTAATAAATGGATCACTAGCCACTTTAAACAATGCCATTTTAAATAATGCCATTTTAATAATATTTACATATCTTACATTACTCATATCACATGTAAATACTGCATTTTATACCATCTATTGGACCTTGCCTATGCTGCTCAGCCATCGCTCATCCATATATTTATATGTACATATTCTCATTCACCCCTTTGTGTGTATTAGGTAGTTGTTGCGGAATTGTTAGAATACTTGTTAGATATTACTGCACTGTTGGAACTAGAAGCACAATCAGTTTTGCTATCCATTAACATCTACCATGTGTATGTGACCAATAAAATTTGATTTGATTTGAGATACAGACATACATAGACATGAACATTCGCACACACACACACACACACACACACACACACACACACACACACACACACACACACACACACACACACACACACACACACACACACACACACACACACACACACACACACACACACACACACACACACACACACACACACACACACACCCTTGCTGTCAGGCTGGTGATAAATGGCAGGGAAAATGAAAAGGAGTAACAGTAATCCGACACCTCCAGCGCCTCACCAGGAGTAATTAAATACCTTCATTAGGTCAGATATTTCATTATGAGTTACTGGGAGAGCTGCTGTAATAATGACCTGCTTCTCTAGAGATAGAGGAGTGGAGATGAAAGGAGAAGAGAGAAGGGTGAGGAGAGGAGATGATAGGGAGGAGAGGAGAAGAG
>NC_060195.1:28454426-28576926 GCF_021184085.1 Oncorhynchus gorbuscha
GAGGAGAGGGGTGGAGGAACAGAGGAGAGGGGTGGAGGTACAGAGGAGAGGGGTGGAGGTACAGAGGAGAGGGGTGGAGGAAGAGAGGAGAGGGGTGGAGGTACAGAGGAGAGGGGTGGAGGAAGAGAGGAGAGGGGTGGAGGTACAGAGGAGAGGGGTGGAGGAACAGAGGAGAGGGGTGGAGGAAGAGAGGAGAGGGGTGGAGGTACAGAGGAGAGGGGTGGAGGAACAGAGGAGAGGGGTGGAGGAAGAGAGGAGAGGGGTGGAGGTACAGAGGAGAGGGGTGGAGGAAGAGAGGAGAGGGGTGGAGGAAGAGAGGAGAGGGGTGGAGGTACAGAGGAGAGGGGTGGAGGAAGAGAGGAGAGGGGTGGAGGTACAGAGGAGAGGGGTGGAGGAAGAGAGGAGAGGGGTGGAGGTACAGAGGAGAGGGGTGGAGGAACAGAGGAGAGGGGTGGAGGAAGAGAGGAGAGGGGTGGAGGTACAGAGGAGAGGGGTGGAGGAACAGAGGAGAGGGGTGGAGGAAGAGAGGAGAGGGGTGGAGGTACAGAGGAGAGGGGTGGAGGAAGAGAGGAGAGGGGTGGAGGTACAGAGGAGAGGGGTGGAGGTACAGAGGAGAGGGGTGGAGGTACAGAGGAGAGGGGTGGAGGAAGAGAGGAGAGGGGTGGAGGTACAGAGGAGAGGGGTGGAGGTACAGAGGAGAGGGGTGGAGGAACAGAGGAGAGGGGTGGAGGTACAGAGGAGAGGGGTGGAGGTACAGAGGAGAGGGGTGGAGGAACAGAGGAGGGGAGAGGTGGAACATAGAAGAGGAGTGGAGGAACAGAAGAGAGGGAGAGGGGTGGAGGAAGAGAGGAGAGGGGTGGAGGTACAGAGGAGAGGGGTGGAGGAACAGATGAGAGGGGTGGAGGTACAGAGGAGAGGGGTGGAGGTACAGAGGAGAGGGGTGGAGGAACAGAGGAGAGGGGTGGAGGAAGAGAGGAGAGGGGTGGAGGTACAGAGGAGAGGGGTGGAGGAACAGATGAGAGGGGTGGAGGTACAGAGGAGAGGGGTGGAGGTACAGAGGAGAGGGGTGGAGGAACAGAGGAGAGGGGTGGAGGAAGAGAGGAGAGGGGTGGAGGAACAGAGGAGAGGGGTGGAGGAAGAGAGGAGAGGGGTGGAGGAACAGAGGAGAGGGGTGGAGGTACAGAGGAGAGGGGTGGAGGTACAGAGGAGAGGGGCGGAGACACAAAGGAGGGGAGAGGTGGAACATAGAAGAGGAGTGGAGGAACAGAAGAGAGGGAGAGGGGTGGAGGAAGAGAGGAGAGGGGTGGAGGTACAGAGGAGAGGGGTGGAGGAACAGATGAGAGGGGTGGAGGTACAGAGGAGAGGGGTGGAGGAAGAGAGGAGAGGGGTGGAGGTACAGAGGAGAGGGGTGGAGGAACAGATGAGAGGGGTGGAGGTACAGAGGAGAGGGGTGGAGGTACAGAGGAGAGGGGTGGAGGAACAGAGGAGAGGGGTGGAGGAAGAGAGGAGAGGGTGGAGGTACAGAGGAGAGGGGTGGAGGAACAGATGAGAGGGGTGGAGGTACAGAGGAGAGGGGTGGAGGTACAGAGGAGAGGGGTGGAGGAACAGAGGAGAGGGGTGGAGGAAGAGAGGAGAGGGGTGGAGGAACAGAGGAGAGGGGTGGAGGAAGAGAGGAGAGGGGTGGAGGTACAGAGGAGAGGGGTGGAGGTACAGAGGAGAGGGGTGGAGGAACAGAGGAGAGGGGTGGAGGAAGAGAGGAGAGGGGTGGAGGTACAGAGGAGAGGGGTGGAGGAACAGAGGAGAGGGGTGGAGGTACAGAGGAGAGGGGTGGAGGTACAGAGGAGAGGGGTGGAGGAACAGAGGAGAGGGGTGGAGGAAGAGAGGAGAGGGCTGGAGGTACAGAGGAGAGGGGTGGAGGAACAGATGAGAGGGGTGGAGGTACAGAGGAGAGGGGTGGAGGTACAGAGGAGAGGGGTGGAGGTACAGAGGAGAGGGGTGGAGGAACAGAGGAGAGGGGTGGAGGTACAGAGGAGAGGGGTGGAGGTACAGAGGAGAGGGGTGGAGGAACAGAGGAGAGGGGTGGAGGTACAGAGGAGAGGGGTGGAGGTACAGAGGAGAGGGGTGGAGGAACAGAGGAGAGGGGTGGAGGTACAGAGGAGAGGGGTGGAGGTACAGAGGAGAGGGGTGGAGGAACAGAGGAGAGGGGTGGAGGTACAGAGGAGAGGGGTGGAGGAAGAGAGGAGAGGGGTGGAGGTACAGAGGAGAGGGGTGGAGGAACAGATGAGAGGGGTGGAGGTACAGAGGAGAGGGGTGGAGGTACAGAGGAGAGGGGTGGAGGAAGAGAGGAGAGGGGTGGAGGTACAGAGGAGAGGGGTGGAGGAACAGATGAGAGGGGTGGAGGTACAGAGGAGAGGGGTGGAGGTACAGAGGAGAGGGGTGGAGGAACAGAGGAGAGGGGTGGAGGAAGAGAGGAGAGGGGTGGAGGTACAGAGGAGAGGGGTGGAGGAAGAGAGGAGAGGGGTGGAGGTACAGAGGAGAGGAGTGGAGGAACAGAAGAGAGGGAGAGGGGTGGAGGAAGAGAGGAGAGGGGTGGAGGTACAGAGGAGAGGGGTGGAGGAACAGATGAGAGGGGTGGAGGTACAGAGGAGAGGGGTGGAGGTACAGAGGAGAGGGGTGGAGGAACAGAGGAGAGGGGTGGAGGAAGAGAGGAGAGGGGTGGAGGTACAGAGGAGAGGGGTGGAGGAACAGATGAGAGGGGTGGAGGTACAGAGGAGAGGGGTGGAGGTACAGAGGAGAGGGGTGGAGGAACAGAGGAGAGGGGTGGAGGAAGAGAGGAGAGGGGTGGAGGAACAGAGGAGAGGGGTGGAGGAAGAGAGGAGAGGGGTGGAGGTACAGAGGAGAGGGGTGGAGGTACAGAGGAGAGGGGTGGAGGAACAGAGGAGAGGGGTGGAGGAAGAGAGGAGAGGGGTGGAGGTACAGAGGAGAGGGGTGGAGGTACAGAGGAGAGGGGTGGAGGAACAGAGGAGAGGGGTGGAGGAAGGGAGGAGAGGGGTGGAGGAACAGAGGAGAGGGGTGGAGGAAGAGAGGAGAGGGGTGGAGGTACAGAGGAGAGGGGTGGAGGAACAGAGGAGAGGGGTGGAGGAAGAGAGGAGAGGGGTGGAGGTACACAGAGGAGAGGGGTGGAGGAACAGAGGAGAGGGGTGGAGGTACAGAGGAGAGGGGTGGAGGTACAGAGGAGAGGGGTGGAGGTACAGAGGAGAGGGGTGGAGGAACAGAGGAGAGGGGTGGAGGAAGAGAGGAGAGGGCTGGAGGTACAGAGGAGAGGGGTGGAGGAACAGATGAGAGGGGTGGAGGTACAGAGGAGAGGGGTGGAGGTACAGAGGAGAGGGGTGGAGGAACAGAGGAGAGGGGTGGAGGAAGAGAGGAGAGGGGTGGAGGTACAGAGGAGAGGGGTGGAGGAACAGAGGAGAGGGGTGGAGGTACAGAGGAGAGGGGTGGAGGTACAGAGGAGAGGGGTGGAGGTACAGAGGAGAGGGGTGGAGGTACAGAGGAGAGGGGTGGAGGTACAGAGGAGAGGGGTGGAGGTACAGAGGAGAGGGGTGGAGGAACAGAGGAGAGGGGTGGAGGTACAGAGGAGAGGGGTGGAGGTACAGAGGAGAGGGGTGGAGGGAACAGAGGAGAGGGGTGGAGGAAGAGAAGAGAGGGGTGGAGGTACAGAGGAGAGGGGTGGAGGAACAGAGGAGAGGGGTGGAGGAACAGAGGAGAGGGGTGGAGGAAGAGAAGAGAGGGGTGGAGGTACAGAGGAGAGGGGTGGAGGAACAGAGGAGAGGGGTGGAGGTACAGAGGAGAGGGGTGGAGGTACAGAGGAGAGGGGTGGAGGTACAGAGGAGAGGGGTGGAGGTACAGAGGAGAGGGGTGGAGGAACAGAGGAGAGGGGTGGAGGTACAGAGGAGAGGGGTGGAGGTACAGAGGAGAGGGGTGGAGGAACAGAGGAGAGGGGTGGAGGTACAGAGGAGAGGGGTGGAGGTACAGAGGAGAGGGGTGGAGGAACAGAGGAGAGGGGTGGAGGTACAGAGGAGAGGGGTGGAGGTACAGAGGAGAGGGGTGGAGGAACAGAGGAGAGGGGTGGAGGTACAGAGGAGAGGGGTGGAGGTACAGAGGAGAGGGGTGGAGGTACAGAGGAGAGGGGTGGAGGAACAGAGGAGAGGGGTGGAGGAACAGAAGAGAGGGTGGAGGAACAGAGGAGAGGGATGGAGGTACAGAGGAGAGGGGTGGAGGAACAGAGGAGAGGGGTGGAGGAACAGTGGTGGTAGAGGTGGTAGAGGGGTGTACATAGCCGTGGTGGTAGAGGGGTGTATATAGTGGTGGTGTTGGTGGTAGTTGGGTGTATATGTTGGTGGTGGGAGAGGTGGTAGAGGTGTGTACATAGCAGTGGTGGTAGAGGGGTGTATATAGTAGTGGTGTTGGTGGTAGTTGGGTGTATATGTTGGTGGTGGGAGAGGTGGTAAAGGGGTATATATTGCTTTTGTGCAAAGCAATGATGACGGCACGTGTTTCCTTTCAGGTAACCATGATTGACAGAAGAAGAACAATGATTCAAACACCACCCTCCTTTTGAAGCTTCCAGTCTGTTATCAGAACTCAATCAGCATGACAGAATGATATCCAGCCTTGTCCTCGTCAACACTCACTGACATGATGTCAGCTGGTCCTTTTGTGGCAGGGCTGGAATGCAGTTGAAATGTTTTTGGGGGATTCACTTCATCTGCATGGCAAAGAGGGACTATCCAATTAATTGCAATTCACCTCATCACTCTTCGTAACATTCTGGAGTACATGCAAGGTGGTAGTGGGGTGTCTATAGTGATGGTGGTGGTGGTGGTAGAGGTGGTAGTGTGGTGTATATTAGTGGTGGTGGTGGTGGTAGTGGTGGTAGTGGGATGCATATAGTAATGGTGGTAGAGGTGGTAGTGGGGTGTATATTAGTGGTGGTGGTGGTGGTAGAGGTGGTAGTGGGGTGTATATAGTGATGGTGGTGGTAGAGGTGGTATTGTGGTGTATATTAGTGGTGGTAGTGGGGTGTATATAGTGGTGGTGGTGGTAGAGGTGGTATTGTGGTGTATATTAGAGGTGGTGGTGGTAGAGGTGGATAGTGGGATGTATATAGTAATGATGGTAGAGGTGGTAGTGGGGTGTATATAGTGGTGGTGGTGGTGGTAGAGGTGGTAGTGGGGTATATATAGTGATGGTGGTGGTAGAGGTGGTAGTGTGGTGTATATTAGTGGTGGTGGTGGTGGTGGTAGAGGTGGTAGTGGGATGTATATAGTGATGGTGGTAGAGGTGGTCTTGGGGGTGTAGATAGTGGTGGTGGTGGTGGTAGAGGTGGTAGTGGGTGTATATAGTGATGGTGGTAGAGGTGGTCATGGGGGTGTAGATAGTGGTGGATGTAGAGGTGGTAGAGGGGTGTGCATAGTGGTGGTAGAGGTGGTAGTGGGTGTATATATTGGTGGTTGTATAGCTGGTAGTGGGGTGTATATAGTGGTGGTGGTGGTGGTAGAAGTGGTAGTGGGGTGTATTTAGTGGTGGTGGTGGTAGAGGTGGCAGAGGGGTGTATATATTGGTGGAGTTGGTAGAGGTGGTAGTGAGGTGTATATAGTGGTGGTGTTGGTAGAGGTGTAGTGGGGTGTATATAGTGGTGGTGGAAGTGGGGTTAGATCGGTGTATATAGTGGTGGTGGTAGAGGTGGAGTGGGGTGTATATAGTGGTGGTGGTAGAGATGGTAGTGGGGTGTATATAGTGGTGGTGGTAGACGTGGTAGAGGGGTGTATATAGTGGTGGTGGTAGAGGTGGAGTGGGACAAATGTATTGGTGGTGGTAGAGGTGGTAGTGGGGTGTATATAGTGATGGTGGTAGAGGTGGTAGTGGGGTGTATATAGTGGTGGTGGTAGTGGGGTGTATATAGTGGTGGTGGTAGTGGGGTGTATATAGTGGTGATGGTAAAGGTGGTAGCGGAGTGTATATATTGGTGGTGGCAGAGGTGGTAGTGTGTTGTATGAATTGGTGGTGCAATAGGTGGTAGTGGGGTGTATATAGGGGTGCTGGTGGTGGTAGTGGGGTGTAGAAATTTGTGGTGGTAGAGGTGGTAGTGGGGGGTATATAGTGGTGGTGGTGGTAGAGGGTAGAAGAGTGTATATAGCGGTGATAGAATAGGTGGTAGTGGGTTGTATATTGGTGGTGGTGGACGAGGTAGTAGTGGGGTGGTGGTGGTAGAGGTGGTAGATGGGTGTATATTTTAATGGTGGTTGTGGTAGAGATGGTAGTGGGGTGTATATAGTGCTGGTGGTAGAGGTGGTAGTGGGGTGAAAGTTGTGGTGGTGGAAGAGGTGTTGGTGGGGTGTAAAGAGTGGTGGTGATAGAGAGGGTAGAAGGGTGAATATAGTGGTGGTAGAATAGGTGGTAGTGGGTTGTATATGGTGGTGGTGGTGGTAGAGGTGTTAGTGGGGTGTATATAGTGGTGATGGTATAGGTGGTAGTGGGGTGTATATAGTGATGACTTTAGAGGTGGTAGTGGGGTGTATATAGTGGTGACTTTAGAGGTGGTAGTGGGGTGTATATAGTGGTGACTTTAGAGGTGGTAGTAGGGTGTATATAGTGGTGATTTTAGAGGTGGTAGTGGGGTGTATATAGTGGTGATTTTAGAGGTGGTAGTGGGGTGTATATAGTGGTGATTTCAGAGGTGGTAGTGGGGTGTATATAGTGGTGATTTTAGAGGTGGTAGTGGGGTGTATATAGTGGTGATTTCAGAGGTGGTAGTGGGGTGTATAGAGTGGTGGTGGTAGTGGGGTGTATATAGTGGTGATTTTAGAGGTGGTAGTGGGGTGTATATAGTGGTGGTGGTCGAGGAGGTAGTGGGGTGTATATAGTGGTGATTTTAGAGGTAGTAGTGGGGTGTATATAGTGGTGATTTTAGAGGTGGTAGTGGGGTGTATTTAGTGGTGATTTCAGAGGTGGTAGTGGGGGGTATATAGTGGTGGTGGTAGTGGGGTGTATATAGTGGTGATTTTAGAAGTGGTAGTGGGGTGTATATAGTGGTGGTGGTAGTGGGGTGTATATAGTGGTGATTTTAGAGGTGGTAGTGGGGTGTATATAGTGGTGGTGGTCGAGGTGGTAGTGGGGTGTATATAGTGGTGGTGGTAGTGTGGTGTATATAGTGGTGGTGGTCGAGGTGGTAGTGGGGTGTATATAGTGGTGGTGGAAGTGGGGTGTATAGAGTGGTGGTGGTAGTGGGGTGTATATAGTGGTGGTGGTCGGGGTGGTAGTGGGGTGTATATAGTGGTGGTGGTCGAGGAGGTAGTGGGGTGTATATAGTGGTGATTTTAGAGGTAGTAGTGGGGTGTATATAGTGGTGATTTTAGAGGTGGTAGTGGAGTGTATTTAGTGGTGATTTCAGAGGTGGTAGTGGGGGGTATATAGTGGTGGTGGTAGTGGTGATTTTAGAAGTGGTGTGTATATAGTGGTGATTTTAGAAGTGGTATTTTAGTGGGGTGTATATAGTGGTGGTGGTAGTGGGGTGTATATAGTGGTGATTTTAGAGGTGGTAGTGGGGTGTATATAGTGGTGGTGGTCGAGGTGGTAGTGGGGTGTATATAGTGGTGGTGGTAGTGTGGTGTATATAGTGGTGGTGGTCGAGGTGGTAGTGGGGTGTATATAGTGGTGGTGGAAGTGGGGTGTATAGAGTGGTGGTGGTAGTGGGGTGTATATAGTGATGGTGGTAGAGGTGGTAGTGGGGTGTATATAGTGGTGGTGGTGGTAGTGGGGTGTATATAGTGGTGGTGGTCGAGTGGGGGGGTGTATATAGTGGTGGTGGTAGTGGGGTGTATATAGTGGTGGTGGTAGTGGGGTGTATAGAGTGGTGGTGGTAGTGGGGTGTATATAGTGGTGGTGGTAGTGAGGAAGGGAGGATAGGGGAGAGGTGCGGGGTAGGGAGAACGAGAGAGAAGTGGTAGGGTAGGGAGGATTGGGGAGGTGTGGTAGGGTAGGGAGGATGGGGGAGAGGTGGTGGTAGGGATGTATGCACACATGACTGTAAGTCGCTTTGGATAAAAGCGTCTGCTAAATGGCATATATTATTATTATTATTATTATTATATAGTGGTGATTTTAGAGGTGGTAGTGGGGTGTAAATAGTGGTGGTGGTAGAGGTGGTAGTGGGGTGTAAATAGTGGTGGTGGTAGAGGTGGTAGTGGGGTGTATATAGTGGTGGTGGTAGAGGTGGTAGTGGGGTGTATATAGTGGTGGTGGTAGAGGTGGTAGTGGGGTGTATATAGTGGTGGTGGTAGAGGTGGTAGTGGGGTGTAAATAGTGGTGGTGGTAGAGATGGTAGTGGGGTGTATATAGTGGTGGTGGTAGAGGTGGTAGTGGGGTGTATATAGTGGTGGTGGTAGAGGTGGTAGTGGGGTGTAAATAGTGTTGGTGGTAGAGGTGATAATGGGGTGTAAATAGTGGTGGTGGTAGAGGTGGTAGTGGGGTGTATATAGTGGTGGTGGTAGAGGTGGTAGTGGGGTGTAAATAGTGTTGGTGGTAGAGGTGATAATGGGGTGTAAATAGTGGTGGTGGTAGAGGTGGTAGTGGGGTGTATATAGTGGTGGTGGTAGAGGTGGTAGTGGGGTGTAAATAGTGTTGGTGGTAGAGATGGTAGAGGGGTTTGTATATTATTATTGGTGGTAGAGGTGGTAGTGGGGTGTAAATAGTGGTCCTGCTGGTGGTGGTGGTGGTAGAGGTGATAATGGGGTGTAAATAGTGGTGGTGGTAGTGGGGTGTATATAGTGGTGGTGGTAGAGGGGTGTATATAGTGGTGGTTGTGGAGGAGGTATTGGGGTGTATATATATTTTTTTAAACAAATGAAAAAGCTGGCGTACACGACAGACACACACACACAGCCTGCTATTCAGCTGTAAAGTAGAGTACACTTGATGAATTACACAGTGTTTTGAAGCCAAACTGGTGAGTGTGTGTGATTGTATCTACAGGGAAACACCAGGCTTCTCCAATGCCCCCAATTACCGAGCCAGAGAGCTGGAGTCAGCAGCTGTAGTTTCACACATTCACCCAGTCTAGGAGGAAATCATCTCGATCTCGTCTCAGTCTGGGGTGTATATAGTGGTGGTGGTAGTGGGGTGTATATAGTGGTGATTTTAGAGGTGGTAGTGGGGTGTAAATAGTGGTGGTGGTAGAGGTGGTAGTGGGGTGTAAATAGTGGTGGTGGTAGAGGTGGTAGTGGGGTGTATATAGTGGTGGTGGTAGAGGTGGTAGTGGGGTGTATATAGTGGTGGTGGTAGAGGTGGTAGTGGGGTGTATATAGTGGTGGTGGTAGAGGTGGTAGTGGGGTGTAAATAGTGGTGGTGGTAGAGATGGTAGTGGGGTGTATATAGTGGTGGTGGTAGAGGTGGTAGTGGGGTGTATATAGTGGTGGTGGTAGAGGTGGTAGTGGGGTGTAAATAGTGTTGGTGGTAGAGGTGATAATGGGGTGTAAATAGTGGTGGTGGTAGAGGTGGTAGTGGGGTGTATATAGTGGTGGTGGTAGAGGTGGTAGTGGGGTGTAAATAGTGTTGGTGGTAGAGGTGATAATGGGGTGTAAATAGTGGTGGTGGTAGAGGTGGTAGTGGGGTGTATATAGTGGTGGTGGTAGAGGTGGTAGTGGGGTGTAAATAGTGTTGGTGGTAGAGATGGTAGAGGGGTTTGTATATTATTGGTGGTAGAGGTGGTAGTGGGGTGTAAATAGTGGTCCTGCTGGTGGTGGTGGTGGTAGAGGTGATAATGGGGTGTAAATAGTGGTGGTGGTAGTGGGGTGTATATAGTGGTGGTGGTAGAGGGGTGTATATAGTGGTGGTTGTGGAGGAGGTATTGGGGTGTATATATTTTTTTTTAAACAAATGAAAAAGCTGGCGTACACGACAGACACACACACACAGCCTGCTATTCAGCTGTAAAGTAGAGTACACTTGATGAATTACACAGTGTTTTGAAGCCAAACTGGTGAGTGTGTGTGATTGTATCTACAGGGAAACACCAGGCTTCTCCAATGCCCCCAATTACCGAGCCAGAGAGCTGGAGTCAGCAGCTGTAGTTTCACACATTCACCCAGTCTAGGAGGAAATCATCTCGATCTTGTCTCAGTCTCGAGCCGGCTGATGTGATGGCTTTGTGAAAAGCCACTTAAACTATCATATCTAAGAGAGGAGAATAATGACTTGATCCAGCTTTCAGAGAAAATAGGGAATATCATAGTGTAATGTCCGTTAGAGCATATTATATTCCAGTAATCTATTCTATCATGTCAGAGATCGAAAGGATACTTCTACAATTGTTACAGTGAGCAAGGTTCAGTTCACAGGAGAGCCTATGAGCTGTGTTTGTGTGTGTGTGTTTTATTTTTATTTATTTGACCTTTATTTAACCAGGCAAGTCAGTTAAGAACAAATTCTTATTTTCAATGACGGCCTAGGAACAGCAGGTTAACTGCCTGTATAGGGGCAGAACGACAGATTTGTACCTTGCCAGCTCGGGGGTTTTGAACTTGCAACCTTCCGGTTACCAGTCCACTAGGCTACCCTGCCGCCCCAGGTGTGTGTGTGTTAGTGTGTGTGTGTGTGTGTGTGTGTGTGTGTGTGTGTGTGTGTGTGTGTGTGTGTGTGTGTGTGTGTGTGTGTGTGTGTGTGTGTGTGTGTGTGTGTGTGTGTGTGTGTGTGTGTGTGTGTGTGTGTGTGTGTGTGTGTGTGTGTGTGTGTGTGTGTGTGTGTGTGTGTGTGTGTGTGTGTGTGTGTGTGTGTGTGTGGTGCAGTCAGGTCAGTCCAGCACTCTGCCTGTATTGCAGTTACACATCACAGCCAAGCTCCAGCAAGCTGCTGTGTCAAAGAGCCTGCCTTCACCCCAACCATTTCTCATAGTTACTTCCCCAAAGCAAATTATCCCCCACCTTTCCACTGTCCTCCCCAACCCTACCTTTCCACTGTCCTCCCCAACCCTACCTTTCCACCGTCCTCCCTACCCCCTCTCCACTGTCCTCCCTAACCCCACCTCTCCACTGTCCTCCCTACCCCCACCTCTCCACTGTCCTCCCTACTACCTCTCCCCCATCTCCCAACTCTCCCCCGTACTCCCTACCACATTTCCCCCATCCTCCCTACCACCACCTCTCCCCCATCTCCCAACTCTCCCCCGTACTCCCTACCACATCTCCCCCATCCTCCCTACCACCACCTCTCCCCCATCCTCCCTACCCTACCACACCTCCCCAATCCTCCCTACCCTACCACTTCTCTCTCGTTCTCCCTACCCCGCACCTCTCCCCTATCCTCCCTTCCTCACCCCCCCCACCTGTCCCCCGTCCTCCTTACCCTGCTACCTCTCCCCTCTCCCCTCTCCTCCCTAACCCCCACTCTCCCTCGTCCTCCCTACTGGGTTAGACAATAACAAGATAAAGTGCTAATTTGCCATTCTAGCAGGTAGAGATAGCAGGCGGGCAGCAACAGCTTGCGTCTCAGCTGGGTCTTTGACCTCTGTGCTGTACTGTACTGTCAGAGAAAGAGAGAGAGAGAGAACTAGAGGATGAAAGAGTGAGGGACAGAGAGAGAGAGAGAGAGAGAAAAGATAGCAAGAGTGCAAGAAAGCGAGAGGGGGAGAGAAAGAGGGGATGAAAGAGAGAGGGGGAAGAGAGATAGAGAGAGAGAGAGAGAGAGAGAGAGAGAGAGAGAGAGAGAGAGAGAGAGAGAGAGAGAGAGAGAGAGAGAGAGAGAGAGAGAGAGAGAGAGAGAGAGAGAGAGAGATAGTCAACCAAAATGGAGCAGGGACTACGGGACAACATGACAGGATGACAACTCCTGTCACTCACGCACGGTGGATGAGTCATGGTGGATGAGAGTTAGGGACGGAGGGAGGGAAAAAAAGAGACTATTGAGTGCAAGAAAGAAAGGGAGAGAGAGAATGAGGAAGGGGTTGAGTGGAAAAGAGAGAGTGTAGAAAGATATGTGTATGGACAGAATAGATACTCTATAGGTAGACAGACAGAGGAAGGGAGAGACATAGGGAGGGAGGGGGTGGGAGGGAGGGAGGGAGGTGGAGCGAGATACAGACAGAGGGGGTGGGGAGGGAGAGAGAAACAGAGGGATAGAGAGAGAGAGAGAGAGAGAGAGAGAGAGAGAGAGAGAGAGAGAGAGAGAGAGAGAGAGAGAGAGAGAGAGAGAGAGAGAGAGAGAGAGAGAGAGAGATAAAGAAAGAAAGAAAGAAAGAAAGAAAGAAAGAAAGAAAGAAGGGAGGGAGGGAGGGAGGGAGGGAGGGAGGGAGGGAGGGAGGGAGGGAGGGAGGGAGGGAGGGAGGGAGGGAGGGAGGGAGGGAGGGAGGGAGGGAGGGGACAGACAGACAGACAGACAGACAGACAGACAGACAGACAGACAGACAGACAGACAGACAGACAGACAGACAGACAGACAGACAGACAGACAGACAGACAGACAGACAGACAGACAGACAGACAGACAGACAGACAGACAGACAGACAGACAGACAGACAGACATCGAAAGAGGGTGTGGAGAGAGAGACAGAGGAACTGAGAGACAGACAGAGGGAGAAAGAATAAGGTTGGAGTTAGAGATAGAGGGAGGTGGATAGCAACTCCTTTCACACAGGAGAAAAAAGACAGTCAGGAAAGCCCTGTCACATTGTATTGGCATCAAAGTCAACACACACAACTGCTAGCATACACCCTGCTGCTAGCTACTACCTGCAAAATATAGAGAAGAGAAAAGGAGAAGAGAGGAGAGGAACACAAACTATATCTACTATATCATCTACTCCCTCTGCCCATCCCTCTTCTCCCTATGCTGTCCACAGCCCTACACCCAGTCCAGCCCAGTCCCCTGGTCTCTCTATGCTGTCCACAGCCCTACACCCAGTCCAGCCCAGTCCCCTGGTCTCTCTATGCTGTCCACGGCCCTACACCCAGTCCAGCCCAGTCCCCTGGTCTCTCTATGCTGTCCACAGCCCTACACCCAGTCCAGCCCAGTCTCCTGGTCTCTCTATACTGTCCACAGCCCTACACCCAGTCCAGCCCAGTTCCCCTGGTCTCTCTATACTGTCCACGGCCCTACACCCAGTCCAGCCCAGTTCCCCTGGTCTCTCTATACTGTCCACGGCCCTACACCCAGTCCAGCCCAGTTCCAGCCCAGTTCCCCTGGTCTCTCTATACTGTCCACGGCCCTACACCCAGTCTAGCCCAGTTCCAGCCCAGTTCCCCTGGTCTCTCTATACTGTCCACGGCCCTACACCCAGTCCAGCCCAGTTCCAGCCCAGTTCCCCTGGTCTCTCTATACTGTCCACGGCCCTACACCCAGTCCAGCCCAGTTCCAGCCCAGTTCCCCTGGTCTCTCTATACTGTCCACGGCCCTACACCCAGTCCAGCCCAGTTCCAGCCCAGTTCCCCTGGTCTCTCTATACTGTCCACGGCCCTACACCCAGTCCAGCCCAGTTCCAGCCCAGTTCCCCTGGTCTCTCTATACTGTCCACGGCCCTACACCCAGTCCAGCCCAGTTCCAGCCCAGTTCCCCTGGTCTCTCTATACTGTCCACGGCCCTACACCCAGTCCAGCCCAGTTCCAGCCCAGTTCCCCTGGTCTCTCTATACTGTCCACGGCCCTACACCCAGTCCAGCCCAGTTCCAGGTCCCAGTTCCCGGGTCTCTCTATACTGTCCAGAACAATGATAGCCCTACACCCAGTCCAGCTGACTGTTGATAGGGTACTGTGAAGACCTACCTGAGTTCCAGCCCAGTTCCCCTGGTCTCTCCTGGAGAAGAAAAATGTCAGAGGGTTAAGGTGTCTGAGTAATAGGTTTGGTTTGCTCCTAACAGAACAATGATAGGGTGCGATGAAGACCTAGTACTATGACTGATGATAGGGTACTGTGAAGACCTAGCACTGTGACTGATGATAGGATACTGTGAAGACCCAGCACTGTGACTGTTGATAGGGTACTGTGAAGACCTAGCACTCTGACTGTTGATAGGGTACTGTGAAGACCTAGCACTGTGACTGTTGATAGGGTACTGTGAAGACCTAGTATTGAACTGATGATAGGTTGCTGTGAAGACATAGCACTGTGACTGTTAATAGGGTACTGTGAAGACATAGCACTGTTCTGATGATAGGTTGCTGTGAAGACATAGCACTGTTCTGATGATAGGTTGCTGTGAAGACATAGCACTGGGACTGTTGATAGGGTACTGTGAAGACTTAGCACTGTGACTGTTGATAGGGTACTGTGAAGACCTAGCATTGTCACTGTTGATAGGGTACTGTGAAGACCTAGTATTGAACTGATGATAGGGTACTGTGAAGACCTAGCACTGTGACTGTTGATAGGGTACTGTGAAGATCTAGCACTGTGACTGTTGATAGGGTACTGTGAAGATCTAGCACTGTGACTGTTGATAGGGTACTGTGAAGACCTAGCACTGTGGCTGATGATAATGTGCAGTGGAAATCTAGCACTGTGACTGATGATACTGTGCGGTGAAGATCTAGTACTGTGACTGATGATAGGGTACTGTGAAGACTTAGCACTGTGACTGTTGATACGGTACTGTGAAGATCTAGCACTGTGACTGATGATAGGGTATTGTGAAGACCTAGCACTGTGATTGTTGATAGGGTACTGTGAAGACATAGAACTGTGACTGTTGATAGGGTACTGTGAAGACCTAGCACTCTGACTGTTGATAGGGTACTGTGAAGACCTAGCACTGTGACTGTTGATAGGGTACTGTGAAGACCTAGTATTGAACTGATGATAGGTTGCTGTGAAGACATAGCACTGTGACTGCTAATAGGGTACTGTGAAGACATAGCACTGTTCTGATGATAGGTTGCTGTGAAGACATAGCACTGTTCTGATGATAGGTTGCTGTGAAGACATAGCACTGGGACTGTTGATAGGGTACTGTGAAGACTTAGCACTGTGACTGTTGATAGGGTACTGTGAAGACCTAGCATTGTCACTGTTGATAGGGTACTGTGAAGACCTAGTATTGAACTGATGATAGGGTACTGTGAAGACCTAGCACTGTGACTGTTGATAGGGTACTGTGAAGATCTAGCACTGTGACTGTTGATAGGGTACTGTGAAGATCTAGCACTGTGACTGTTGATAGGGTACTGTGAAGACCTAGCACTGTGGCTGATCATAATGTGCGGTGGAAATCTAGCACTGTGACTGATGATACTGTGCGGTGAAGATCTAGTACTGTGACTGATGATAGGGTACTGTGAAGACTTAGCACTGTGACTGTTGATAGGGTACTGTGAAGATCTAGCACAGGGACTGTTGATAGGGTACTGTGAAGACCTAGCACTGTGGCTGATGATAATGTGCAGTGGAAATCTAGCACTGTGACTGATGATATTGTGCGGTGAAAATCTAGCACTGTGACTGATGATAGGGTACTGTGAAGACCTAGCACTGTGACTGTTGATAGGGTACTGTGAAGATCTAGCACTGTGACTGATGATAGGGTATTGTGAAGACCTAGCACTGTGATTGTTGATAGGGTACTGTGAAGACATAGAACTGTGACTGTTGATAGGGTACTGTGAAGACTTAGCACTGTGACTGTTAATAGGGTACTGTGAAGCCCTAGCACTGTGACTGTTGATAGGGTACTGTGAAGACCTAGCATTGTCACTGTTGATAGGGTACTGTGAAGACCTAGTATTGAACTGATGATAGGGTACTGTGAAGACCTAGCACTGTGACTGTTGATAGGGTACTGTGAAGATCTAGCACTGTGACTGATGATAGGGTATTGTGAAGACCTAGCACTGTGATTGTTGATAGGGTACTGTGAAGACATAGAACTGTGACTGTTGATAGGGTACTGTGAAGACTTAGCACTGTGACTGTTAATAGGGTACTGTGAAGCCCTAGCACTGTGACTGTTGATAGGGTACTGTGAAGACCTAGTATTGAACTGATGATAGGGTACTGTGAAGACCTAGCACTAGGACTGTTGATAGGGTACTGTGAAGACTTAGCACTGTGACTGTTAATAGGGTACTGTGAAGCCCTAGCACTGTGACTGTTGATAGGGTACTGTGAAGACCTAGCATTGTCACTGTTGATAGGGTACTGTGAAGACCTAGTATTGAACTGATGATAGGGTACTGTGAAGACCTAGCACTGTGACTGTTGATAGGGTACTGTGAAGATCTAGCACTGTGACTGATGATAGGGTACTGTGAAGACCTAGCACTGTGACTGTTGATAGGGTACTGTGAAGACCTAGCACTGTGACTGTTGATAGAGTACTGTGAAGACCTAGTATTGAACTGATGATAGGGTACTGTGAAGACCTAGCACTGGGACTGTTGATAGGGTACTGTGAAGACATAGCACTGTTCTGATGATAGGTTGCTGTGAAGACATAGCACTGTTCTGATGATAGGTTGCTGTGAAGACATAGCACTGTTCTGATGATAGGTTGCTGCGAAGACATAGCACTGTGACTGATAATAGAGTACTGTGAAGACATAGCACTGTTCTGATAGATTGCTGTGAAGACATAGCACTGTTCTAATGATAGGTTGCTGTGAAGACATAGCACTGTGACTGATAATAGGGTGCTAATGCCATGGCCTTGATTCAAGGTGTGAGTAGAACAGTGATTACTCAATGGTATTTTACCCAGATATGGATTTTTTACAAGGCACTAATGGCAAGGTAATTTTACAGCAATGCCACTATGTTGAGTCACTCAGATAGGTGATTCTGATACTTGTTGTGTCATTGTCATTGTGTCATGTCATCTCTAAAGCTCCCTCCTACTGTACACATTGGCAGGCTATCAATCACAAACATCAAAGTATCAGATCAATATTCTTTTTTTTCTGTTTTTCAGACAGCAACCACAGAGCTTTCGCTATTATGAATGTTGAGAGAGAGAGACAGGACTCCTTTAGGGGGGGGGGGGGGACGAACAAATTCAAACACATCTATTTCAAAACAAAAACATAGATTTTTTGGGACCAAGGGTGGAAATTTGCTTGCATCCAATGCTGAGCTCCTCCACACACAGCCAGAGAGATAGATAGACAGGCAGAAAGGCCAGACGGACACACAGACGGCCAACCAGGAAACGCATAGCAAAACATTCTACCAACCAAAACAACAACAACAAATAGGACACATTTAACAAAATATACACAAGCTTCCACCGAGACCAGGGCCCCTATCCACAAAGCATCTCAGAGTGGAAGAGCTGTCTATGATCTGTCCATATTCATTATGAACTAAAAGGCTAAACTGATCCTAGAACAGCACTCCTACTCTGAAGTAGGAAGTAGAAGGAACAGAAAATATACAGCATTGGAAAAAATGAAGAGACCACTGCAAAATGATCACTTTCTCTGGTTGTACTATTTATAGATAGTATTTGTTTTGGTCAAATGAAAATGTTGGTTTAATTCTATAAACCACTGACAACATTTCTCCCAAATTCCAAATAAAAATATTGTCATTTAGAGCATTTATTTGCAGAAAATGACAACTGGTCAAAATAACAAAAAAGATGCAGTGTTGTCAGACCTCGAATAATGGAAAGAAAAGAAGTTCATATTCATTTTTAAACAAAAAAATCCTAATGTTTTAACTTAGGAAGACGTCAGAAATAAATATTTGGTGGAATAACCCTGATTTTCAATCACAGCTTTCATGCGTCTTGGCATGTTCTCCACCAGTCTTTCACATTGATGTTGGGTGACTTTATGCCTCTCCTGGTGCAAAAATTCAAGCAGCTCAGTATTGTTTGATGGCTTGTGACCATCCATCTTCCTCTTGATCACATTCCAGAGGTTTTCAATGGGGTTCAGGTCTGGAGACTGGGGTGGCCATGACAGGGTCTTGATCTGCTGGTCTTCCATCCACACCTTGATTGACCTGGCTGTGTGGTATGGAGCATTGTCCTGCTGGAAAAACCAATCCTCAGTTGGGGAACATTATCAGAGCAGAAGGAAGCAAGTTTTCTTCAAGGACAACCTCGGGTGCGGACAACCCCCAGATCATCACCGATCCTCCACCAAATTTCACAGTGGGAGACTGTGGCTTGTAGGCCTCTCCAGGTCTCGCACCCACTATGAAATTTGGTAGAGGATCGGTGATGAAATGGGGTGCTTCAGGCAGGAATAGGGCAGATTTGGACAGATTCGGGCAGATTTGGACAGATTCGGGCAGATTTGGACAGATTCGGGCAGATTTGGACAGATTCGGGCTGATTTGGACAGATTCAGGCAGATTTGGACAGATTCGGGCTGATTTGGACAGATTCGGGCTGATTTGTCTTTGTGAAGGACCCATGAATCAAGCCACAAATCAAGGTTGATTTCTGAACTCTTCCTTTGTTAAAACATTAGTATTGTGTTTAAAAACGAATATGAACTTAATTTCTTTCCATTATTCGAGGTCTGACAACACTGTATCTTTTTTGTTATTTTGACCAGTTGTCAAATAAATGCAAAAAAATGATCTAAATGACAATATTTTTATTTGGAGATTGAGAGAAATGTTGTCAGTAGTATATAGAATAAAAGAAAATGTTAATTTTACCCAAACACATACCTATAAATAGTAAAACCAGAGAAGCTGATCATTTTGCAGAGGTCTCTTCATTTTTTCCAGAGCTGTATACGTGCCCTAATGCCAAATGTACCTCCAGCCCCCTCGCCCATATTGGTCAACCCCAGTGCACATCAGCTTGAGAAAGCCTTCCTGGACAGGCCAATTGGGGTTTGTCTGTCATACTATCCAACTATAGAGATACTAGTGGTTAAGCTGTGCACTGTTGATCAATGAGAAAGAGATAGGAAATATCAGAGTTTATATAAGCTGATCAGGGACACCACTTGAATCCTTCCTTCCTGTCTGACTGTGGTCTGACTCTGAGCAGGTGGTGCCGGTAATGGTATTGTTGTTGTTGTTGTTGATGCTCTGGTTGGGTACATAGAATCCCTGTCTTTCTTCTGCTCTCTCTCTCTCTCTCTCTCTCTCTCTCTCTCTCTCTCTCTCTCTCTCTCTCTCTCTCTCTCCCTCTCCCTCTCTCTCTCTCTCTCCTCTCTCTCTCCCTCTCCATCTCTCCCTCCCACTCTTATGTATTTTGTTTGTGAAGATTACAAACACACCAGTACACACAGGGCTCTGGGAAAACTCCAGACTACAGATGGTTTGGGAGTACAAAGACACCTGATCCTCAGCTCTGAGGTAAAACCATCTAACACTGCGTCCAGAGAAGAGATGGTGAAGTTGGTGGAAACAGCACAAAGCCAGACAGCCAGACAGCCAGACGGACAGCTGACCTAAAACTATTACTGGTAGTCCCCAGACATTCATGATTTTTATTAACATCCATTAGTTGAAGCCAATGGCGACAGCCAGTCTTGCGGTCTGACACATAACGAAAAATACATTACAAGGTTGCTTCCCGGCGACCAGAGAAAACTCTCGCCATACCAACCCTTCCCGTAGGCCTGAAAGCAAAGAAAGTAAAAAAATATTAAAATAGGTATATACACTATATATACAACAATGTGTGACACTCTAAAGAGGTCAGTAACTTTCAATATGGCACAGTAATAGAATGGCAACTTTCCAACAAGTCAGTTCATCACATTTCTGCCATGCTAGATCTGTCCCGGTCAAATGTAAGTACTGTTATATATACAGTACCAGTCAAGGTTGGGACACACCTACTTATTCAAGGATTTATATTTAGTTTTACTATTTTCTACATTGGAGAATAAGAGTGAAGGCATCAAAACTATGAAATAACACATATGGAATCATGTATTAACCAAAAAAGTGTTAAACAAATCTAAATATAGTTCTTATTCTTCAAAGTAGCCACCCTTTGCCAGCTGACAGCTTTGCACACTCTTGGCATTCTCACAACCAGCCTCACCTGGAATGCTTTTCCAACAGTCTTGAAGGAGTTCCCACATATGCTGAGCACTTGTTGGCTGCTTTTCCTTCACTCTGCGGTCCAACTCATACCAAACCATCTCATTTGGGTTGAGGTCGGGTGTTTGTGAACACCAGGTCATCTGTTGCGGCATTCCAAGTTGGTTGTTGATCATTGCACGACAACCATTTTCAAGTCTTTCCATAGATTTCGAGTTGATTTATTTAAGTCAAAACTAGGCCACTCTTGAACCTTCAATGTTGTCTTGGTAAGCAACTCCAGTGTATATTTGTTTTTGTGTTTTAGGTTATTGTCCTGCTGAAAGATGAATTTGTCTCCCAGTGTCTGTTGAAAAGCAGACTGAAGCAGGTTTCCTCAAGGATTTTGCCTGTGATTAGCTTTATTCCATTTATTTTTATTCTAAAGAAACTCCCTAGTCCTTGTCGATGAAAAGCATACCCCTAACAAGATGCAGCCATCACCATGCTTGAAAATATGAAGAGTGGTACTCAGTGATGTGTTGTGTTGGATTTGCACCAGAAGCAATGCTTTGTATTCAGGACATCAATTGAATTTCTTTGACACATTTCTTACAGTTTTTCTTTAGTGACGTGTTGCAAACAGGATGCATGTTTTGGACTATTTTTATTCGGTACAGGCTTCCTTCTTTTCACTCTGTCATTTAGGTTGGTATTGTGGAGTAACTACAATGTTGTTGCTCCATCCTGAGTTTTCTCCTATCACAGCCGTTAAACTCTTTAACTGTTTTAAAGCCACCATTGTCCTCATGGTGAAATTCCTGAGTGGTTTCCTTCCTCTCTGGCAACTGAGTTTTAATCCACCATCCAAATTGTAATTACAGTTTCTCTCAATTGCTAAAACACAATTTCTGAAACCTCGCTCCATTTCCTGAAAACATTCATTTACATTACATTACATTTAAGTCATTTAGCAGACGCTCTTATCCAGAGCGACTTACAAATTGGTGCATTCACCTTATGACATCCAGTGGAATAGTCACTTTACAATAGTGCATCTAAATCTTAAAGGGGGGGTGAGAGGGATACTTATCCTATCCTAGGTATTCCTTAAAGAGGTGGGGTTTCAGGTGTCTCCGGAAGGTGGTGATTGACTCCGCTGTCCTGGCGTCGTGAGGGAGTTTGTTCCACCATTGGGGGACCAGAGCAGCGACTTTCCACAAAACCTCATCTTCAAGCACTATTTACATAACCTCAGCTTTACCTGTGTTCAAAATCAAACACTGCTCTCAAATCATAAACAAAGTGATCAAAATGATATACACTCTCAAGCAGTCAGTAAACAATAGACTGAAAAATAGAAAACACATTGTTCAAAACATACAATTCTCATGGAGAAGTACATTTTTAATTAAAAAAAAATCATATTTTTCCGTCATTGTCTTTTGATCACCTGCATTGTTTGCTGTTTGGGGTTTTAGGCTGGGTTTCTGTACAGCACTTTGAGATATCAGCTGATGTACGAAGGGCTATATAAATACATTTGATTTGATTTGATTTGATTTTGATGAACGGAAACATGTTCTATCATAGTAGCTCAAAATTTATCAGAAATTACTATTCTTCTTTTACTTTTTGCAATTTTGTTTTTTGTTCTTCCTCCTCCCTGTACCCCTATTTTAACAAGTACAGTACCCTGCATCTCACAAACCTGTCCTTTGTCTCTGTGATACTGTAATTCTTGTTCTTTGTTGATATGAACCTGCAACCAGTCAAAATCTATTGAGCAGTCAGTTCTGTTAATAAATGGAAAGCACAATGTTCAGGGCCATACAATTCATCCATTGTACAGTATACAGCCTACAATGCACTGTACTACAGTATCCATTCTCAGACTTTCCCAACTTCAACAACCTGTTTGCTCTGAACTGGCTTATATTGGTTGTGTCGCATCATTTGAAACAGGAGAAATCAATTTTGAGTGGTTGTGTTCAATCAATGACATGTTCTCTATTTGTATTTGATTGTTGCCACTTTTGTTTACCAGTATGGATGACATGTGCATTAGAGTGCAGAATGTGTTTTGAGAAGGAGAATGTGTTTAGAGTTTTGCTGAAAAGTCTAAGTGAAATCTGCAAATGGTGTTTTACCATGTGAAATGGTTTAAGGTATTGACAACAGACTGCATAATCAGCTAAATGAGTCCAGGCAACTGAGAACTTTGTTCAGCCAATGGGTTTTAGTGTTTTAGCAGTTGAGAAAAACTGCAATGACTTCACCATGCTCAAAGAGATATTCAATGTCTGCTTTTTTTTAACCCATCTACTAATTGGTGTCCTTCTTTGCGAGGCATTTAAGTACATTTAAAACCAGAAACTTTTAGACTTTTACTCAAGTAGTATTTTAATGGATGACTTTCACTTTTACTTGAGACATTTTCAATTTTCAATGTACTTTTCCTCAAGTGTGACAATCGGGAACTTTTCCACTAGTGGCTAGGCTGCATGATTGTGCATGGATAGCATACCTGAATAATGAGACACACATGGGTGTTCCATCTGTCGGCTTGTCCCCTTGTGTGTTGGGTGTGATGTGCTTCTCAATGAAGTCTTGAGCTACCTTGCAGTGGAAACATGAGTGTTTGGTTCTGGAAGGTCAAGATCATTCTTGCCTGGTGGATGAAGCCCCATCTGAAATGCTGTGGATTCTTACAATCATACAACGAAAGCTATTTCAGAATTAACCCGTGCGGTGATCTATGGGACCCAGCTTCTCCTGCCCGAACAGTTCATAGAAAAGATTGCTCATGAAAGAAGTTGGGATGCCCGCTTCCACACCAGTTTCAAGTCCTGTGACCCACACATTGAATGTACAGGAATGATTACTGAGTGATTCTGTTTTTCTCTTTTAGGAATTGATTATCCTTTCTAATTTAGCTCACACTATTCCCAGGTCTTGAAGTCACCCCTCTGTGGCATTGGTTGTCTTCTTCAGACTTTCCACTTTAGTTGAATAGGTATCCACTTCATTAGTGAGCACTGCCGATGATTAATTTACCGATTTTAATTGCAAGTTGGGGGCAGAGGTAATTTCGTCACAAACAATCTCTCGGATAGTAGCGGACTGCTCTTTCTGTTGTCTGAAACTGAGCTGAACTGAACACAGCTGAACTGTGAATGGACAAATTGAAGCTGCTGGAGCTTAATAGATCTGCTAGTTATTTCTTTTCACACAATGAACGTCCCAAAGCTTAATATGATGTTTAGTATTGACAAGTTTTAAGAAATAAGTCTGCTATTTCATAGTAATTTGCAAAAGAAAGTGCTTCAATGCATGCCACCGGAACTAGATATCACACATACAAAATCAGTTGTCTTGATGATCCTTGTATAACATTATGAGTTACAAATTATTTTTCAGAGTCTGTATAAAATGTTCGCAGTGTTAGCATTTAGCTAGTATTTGCTATGAGACTTTACATGTACTTGTTAGCAATGCTAACCTTTGGATTACAGAGGCTTAGTGCTGTTATTAACAAATATCCCGGGATGACAAGTTGGTATGAAGGTATGACAATCTGGATACTGCCCAAGCCTAACCTCATTGTGAAATTCCACTGTCCTCATTGTGACATCACTGTACTCAGATTCTCCTAGTATTGCGAGCAGTTTTTTAATGGAAGAGAGCGTGCGAGAGAATGAGCGAGAGAGAGAGAGCGAGAGAGCGAGAGAGAGAGAGAGAGCGAGATAGAGAGAGAGCGAGATAGAGAGAGAACGATCGCTAGAGCGAGCCAGAGCGAGAGAGAGAGAGAGAGAGAGAGAGAGAGAGAAAGATCGCTAGAGGGAGAGAGAGAGAGAGAGAGAGAGAGAGAGAGAGAGAGAGAGAGAGAGAGAGAGAGAGAGAGAGACAAATCGCTAGAGAGAGAGAGAGATCGCTAGAGGGAGAGAGAGAGAGAGAGAGAGAGAGAGAGAGAGAGAGAGAGAGAGAGAGAGAGAGAAAGATCGCTAGAGAGAAAGATCGAGAGAGAGAGAGAGAGAGAGAGAGAGAGAGAGAGAGAGAGAGAGAGAGAGAGAGAGAAAGATCGAGAGAGAGTAAGAGATCGCTAGAGAGGAGTAAGAGAGAGAGAGAGAGAGAGAGAGAGAGAGAGAGAGAGAGAGAGAGAGAGAGTGAAAGATCGCTAGAGGGAGAGAGAGAGAGAGAGAGAGAGAGAGAGAGAGAGAGATCGCTAGAGGGAGGGAGGGAGAGAGAAAGATCGCTAGAGGGAGAGAAAGAGAGAGAGAGAGAGAGAGAGAGAGAGAGAGAGAGAGAGAGAGAGAGAGAGAGAGAGAGAGAGAGATCGCTAGAGGGAGAGAGAGGAAAACAGGGGGGCTGGTTAAGTGCAGTGAATAAGAGGCAGACTGCAATCACAGCTGTGGTAAAAGCATGCTCTGCTCTGCTGTGCTCTGAGCTATGTACCGCAGCAGTAGCGTACCGCTGTCAGAGTGTTCCTACCACTGACTGCCTGATAATAGCCCTAGATTGAGTAATTGTGTGTTTGAGTGTCTGAGTGGGCTATGCTGCATGGTGGAGTCACTCTAGCAGTCTCTCTCTCATTCTCTTTCTCATTCATACCCAGTCAGCCTTTACGCTCCCACACCCGGCTCTCCCTGCAGCCCCTCAGCCCCATCTCTCTCTTCTCTTTCTCATTCATAACCAGTCAGCCTTTACGCTCCCACACCCGGCTCTCCCTGCAGCCCCTCAGCCCCATCTCTCTCTTCTCTTTCTCATTTATACCCAGTCAGCCTTTACGCTCCCACACCCGGCTCTGCCTGCAGCCCCTCAGCCCCATCTCTCTCTTCTCTTTCTCATTCATACCCAGTCAGCCTTTACGCTCCCACACCTGGCTCTCCCTGCAGCCCCTCAGCCCCAACTCTCTCTTCTCTTTCCGCCACTCCGGGACAACTGGGGTCAATAACAGCTGTAGTGTTGCTCTGTAATTTATGTCATCATTTCAATTTGAGCTGATTACAATGGAGAGCTGCTTTTCGCCTGACCCTCGCTGTGTGTGTGAATGAAACACACACTGTAGAGGCCTATAGAGGCCCAAGCCCCCCACGCCGCACCACTACCTGGCCTGGCTGAATGGTTTTCTATGGCTCTATAATGTAGATGTAATGACTGTTACGGGGCTGTCTGGGGTAAATGGACGTGTCATTGGCACTTGGTGTGAGTCTATTATTGTGATCATCAGGTCCCAGCCTAAACACTGCCACGCCTGCCTGATGTGACTGGCTGGCCTGTAAACTGGCATGATTAAGTCCTCTGCTGACATGTGATACTGGGGTGGGATGCAAAGACTGAACAGTACAGCATCTGTAGACTATCTCTCCGTTGAGATTCTTCATGAAACCGAAACAAAAAAATACCATGATTTGGAGGATTTTCACAAAATGTAATCATTTTGGAGGAAGGATTGTTCACATATATTTAACAATTGTCTCTAAAGCATCATTGAGTAATAATAAGCAAACATAGATGTCATATGAAGCTATAGAGCTTTCTCTGTAATATGAGTAACACTTTGCTAAAATAATATATACATAAAATGTTTGATTTGGCTATTTTTTTCAGGCATCTGCCTCTGGTTTCTATGGTTGCATGTTTGAATCCAGTGATCAGTAGTGTAAAAATACTTTAAAGTACTACATTAAGTAATATTTGGGGGTATCTGTACTTTACTATTTATTTTGACAACTTTTACTTTACTCCATACATTTTCCCTGACAACCAAATTATTATATTATATTTTATTTGATATTATATTTGATATTATATCATATTATATTCATTATATTTTGAATGCTTAGCTTAGCAGGACAGGAAAATTCACGCATGTTTCAAGAGAACACGTGGTCATCCCTACCTCCTCTGGACTCACTAAACACAAATGCATCTTCCATTAATAATATGTTGGAGTGTTGGAGTGTGCTCCTGGCTATCCGTTCATTTTCAAAACAAGAAAATGGTCCCTTCTGCTTTGCATTAATATAATATATTTTAAATGATTTATACTTTTACTTTTGCTACTTAAGTATATTTTAGCAATTACATTTAATTTTGATACTTAATTATATTTAAAACCAAATCATTTTAGACTTTTACTCAAGTACTATTTTACTGGCTGACTTTCACTTTTACTTGAGTAACTTTCTATTAAGGTATCTATACTTTTCCTCAAGTATGACAATTGGGTACTTTTTCCACCACTGCCAGTGATAATTTCTGATATGTTTGTTTTAAACGTATCCCAAACATTAACCCTTACCCTAACCATTCTGAGTTCATGCCTAACCTTAAGAATTCAGAGTTAATGATTAAACCCTAACTTTACAAATTCAGAGTTAAGGCCTAAATTTAATCTTAAAGACTTTGAAATGTGACAATTGCAACAACTTCAAAATGTGACATTTGAGAAACATTGATGAAAGTCTAATTCTTTACTGAGACTGTAAGAGCTTGTTGAACATTTCAATATATTTTGAACATAACATTATATATTGTACGGGCATATCAGAGTGAGATCTCTGCTACTTTTAGAGTTATGATCCAATTTGTAAGTGTTACCAACAGAGTGAATGTGAAAATGGATTCAAAATGGTCGCCCTCTGCTGGTGATTTGCAGGATGTGCCATGATACAAGTGAAAGGGTGACTGTGATTGGTTATATTGAGAATGACATTAATCTATATAAAATGGGCCATAACTTTAAAACTAGAAGAGATCCCACTCTGGAACGTTGATATGCCCATAGAGTATATTATATTCAACAATAAAAAACATTTGCTAAATTATTTCAATATTAATGTTTACATATTTCAATATTAATAAATTAATGTATTTAATTTTAAAAAAACTCATTAGTAATCATATTACAGAGCAAGTGATCAATTACACATATAACACACATTTTGGCTATGGATGAAATATTATGGATTAAACATTATGGAGTCTTAAAGGAGGCCTGGGTAAGGCTAAAATGGCATATATATGCCAACTTTGAGTAATTATTTCTCAATTATGCTCCTAGATACAAATGTCCAATATATGTAAACAATCCTTCCTCCAAAGGACTCTATTCTATGGATTACATTTAGTGAAAATCCCCAAAATCATAGTCTTGTTTTTCCTCGGTTTCGTGAGGAATGACTCTGTTACACAGCAACAAGGACTGTGGAACTTAATCAAGAATAGACTCAGACACCATTTACATATTTATTATGTTTATTTAACCTTTATTTTAGCAGGCAGGTTAAGAACAAATGATTATTTACCATTATGGCCTGGCAGGTGGTATTTATAGACAGATAGTGACATCGTATTTAAATTGAATAGCATGGTGAAAAAGCATTTAAATGGATGTGTACCCACAATACGTAGCGCATCCAAGAGTAACATCACAAAATGAAAAATTCCATTGTTGGGGACCTTGGCAAATCCAATCGGATCTAGAACAATCCTTTTGCAACACCTGTAAATGCCTTTGGTGTTTCCGTTTGTGTCTGGATTCCGAGGTGGTTATGAAAGCCTGTTTTCAACGCAAATACAAAAATAGACAAGTTTCTCCCAGCTGATGCTGTGCATTAATAACACAGACCGAGACAGACAGACAGACACAGGCACACACCTAGGGGCTACAAAACGCGACACCTAAAGGCCGTCTCTAACTTATCGTTCAACAATCTACATACATTACAGCACAGGGACAACCAAATATAGACAAACTATGCTGTTTCTCCAGTTCATCCACCATAGGAAGGAGAGCGAGTGCAACACCCTTCACCCTAGGTGATAGAACACTGTTAGAAAACAGACACGACCACCTGCTAAAGGACCAATCTCTCTCGCTCTCTTCCTCCTCCTCCCCCTCCTTCCCCCGGCACTTTTAATAGCATCATTAGAAAAGCTATCCAACCTGTCTCTACCGCTGGTGGCTGTGGGAAAGACAGGGAGCGAGAAAGAGGGGAGAGAGAAGGGGGGGATAGGGAGAGAGAGAGAGGGTAGATCGAGATAAAACGGAGATGGAGGGGGGAGAGAGAAGGGGGATAGGGAGAGAGAGAGAGGGTAGATCGAGATAAAACGGAGATGGAGGGGGAGAGAGAAGGGGGATAGGGAGAGAGAGAGGGGTAGATCGAGATAAAACGGAGATGGAGGGGGAGTGAAAGAGGGTAGAGAGAGAAGGGGGGATAGGGAGAGAGAGAGGGGTAGATCGAGATAAAACGGAGATGGAGGGGGAGTGAAAGGGGGAGAGAGAAGGGGGATAGGGAGAGAGAGAGAGGGTAGATCGAGATAAAACGGAGATGGAGGGGGAGAAAGGGGGAGAGAGAAGGGGGAGAGAGGGGGATAGGGAGATGGAGAGAAAGGGGAGAGAGAGATCGAGATAAAATGGAGATGGAGGGGAGGGGGATAGGGAGAGAGAGAGAGGGTGAAAGGGGGAGAGAGAAGGGGGATAGGGAGAGAGAGAGAGGGTAGATCGAGATAAAACGGAGATGGAGGGGGGAGTGAAAGGGGGAGAGAGAAGGGGGATAGGGAGAGAGAGAGAGGGTAGATCGAGATAAAACGGAGATGGAGGGGGAGTGAAAGGGGGAGAGAGAAGGGGGATAGGGAGAGAGAGAGAGGGTAGATCGAGATAAAACGGAGATGGAGGGGGAGTGAAAGGGGGAGAGAGAAGGGGGATAGGGAGAGAGAGAGAGGGTAGATCGAGATAAAAAGGAGATGGAGGGGAGAGGGTAGAAGAGGGGGAGGGGGAGAGGGGGAAGGGGGATAGGGAGAGAGAGAGGGTAGATCGAGATAAAACGGAGATGGAGGGGGAGGGGGGGAGAGAGAAGGGGGATAGAGGGGGGTAGAGAGATAAAACGGGGAGGGGGATAGGGAGAGACAGAGAGGGTAGATCGAGATAAAACGGAGATGGAGGGGGAGTGAAAGGGGGAGAGAGAAGGGGGATAGGGAGAGAGAGAGAGGGTAGATCGAGATAAAACGGATAAAACGGAGATGGAGGGGGAGTGAAAGGGGGGAGAGAGAGAGGGGGATAGGGAGAGAGAGAGAGGGTAGATCGAGATAAAACGGAGATGGAGGGGGAGGAAAGGGGGAGAGAGAAGGGGGATAGGGAGAGAGAGAGAGGGTAGATCGAGATAAAACGGAGATGGAGGGGGAGTGAAAGGGGGAGAGAGAAGGGGGATAGGGAGAGAGAGAGGGTAGATCGAGATAAAACGGAGATGGAGGGGGGGGAGTGAAAGGGGGAGAGAGAAAAACGGGGGATAGGGAGAGAGAGGGGGAGGGTAGATCGAGATAAAACGGGAGATGGAGGGGGAGTGAAAGGGGGAGAGAGAAGGGGGATAGGGAGAGAGAGAGAGGGAAGATCGAGATAAAACGGAGATGGAGGGGGGGGAGAAAGGGGGAGAGAGAAGGGGGATAGGGAGAGAGAGAGAGGGTAGATCGAGATAAAACGGAGATGGAGGGGGAAAGGGGGAGTGAAAGGGGGATAGGGGGAGAGAGAGATAAAACGGAGATGGAGGGGGAGGGGGGATAGGGGGATAGGGAGAGAGAGAGGGTAGATCGAGATAAAACGGAGATGGAGGGGGAGGAAAGGGGGAGAGAGAAGGGGGATAGGGAGAGAGAGGTAGATCGAGATAAAACGGAGATGGAGGGGGAGGAAAGGGGGAGAGAGAAGGGGGATAGGGAGAGAGAGAGAGGGTAGATCGAGATAAAACGGAGATGGAGGGGGAGTGAAAGGGGGAGAGAGAAGGGGGATAGGGAGAGAGAGAGAGGGTAGATCGAGATAAAACGGAGATGGAGGGGGAGTGAAAGGGGGAGAGAGAAGGGGGATAGGGAGAGAGAGAGAGGGTAGATCGAGATAAAACGGAGATGGAGGGGGAGTGAAAGGGGGAGAGAGAAGGGGGATAGGGAGAGAGAGAGAGGGTAGATCGAGATAAAACGGAGATGGAGGGGGAGTGAAAGGGGGAGAGAGAAGGGGGATAGGGAGAGAGAGAGGGTAGATCGAGATAAAACGGAGATGGAGGGGGAGTGAAAGGGGGAGAGAGAAGGGGGATAGGGAGAGAGAGAGAGGGTAGATCGAGATAAAACGGAGATGGAGGGGGAGTGAAAGGGGGAGAGAGAGAGGGGGATAGGGAGAGAGAGAGAGGGTAGATCGAGATAAAACGGAGATGGAGGGGGAGTGAAAGGGGGAGAGAGAAGGGGGATAGGGAGAGGAGGGGGAGAAAGGGGGAGAGGAAGGGGGATAGATCGAGATAAAACGGAGATGGAGGGGGAGGAAAGGGGGAGAGAGAAGGGGGATAGGGAGAGAGAGAGAGGGTAGATCGAGATAAAACGGAGATGGAGGGGGAGTGAAAGGGGGAGAGAGAGAGGGGGATAGGGAGAGAGAGAGGGTAGATCGAGATAAAACGGAGATGGAGGGGGAGTGAAAGGGGGAGAGAGAAGGGGGATAGGGAGAGAGAGAGAGGGTAGATCGAGATAAAACGGAGATGGAGGGGGAGTGAAAGGGGGAGAGAGAAGGGGGATAGGGAGAGAGAGAGAGGGTAGATCGAGATAAAACGGAGATCGAGATAAAACGGAGATGGAGGGGGAGTGAAAGGGGGAGAGAGAAGGGGGATAGGGAGAGAGAGAGAGGGTAGATTGAGATAAAACGGAGATGGAGGGGGAGTGAAAGGGGGAGAGAGAAGGGGGATAGGGAGAGAGAGAGGGGTAGATCGAGATAAAACGGAGATGGAGGGGGGGTAGTGAAAGGGGGAGAGAGAAGGGGGATAGGGAGAGAGAGAGGGTAGATCGAGATAAAACGGAGATGGAGGGGGAGTGAAAGGGGAGTAGAAAGGGGGAGAGAGAAAAACGGGGGAGGGGGATAGGGAGAGAGAGGGGGATAGGAGAGAGAGAGAGGGTAGATCGAGATAAAACGGAGATGGAGGGGGGGAGGAAAGGGGGAGAGAGAAGGGGGATAGGGAGAGAGAGAGGGTAGATCGAGATAAAACGGAGATGGAGGGGGAGTGAAAGGGGGAGAGAGAAGGGGGATAGGGAGAGAGAGAGAGGGATAGATAAAACGAGATAAAACGGAGATGGAGGGGGGGTAGATCGAAAAAACGGGGGAGAGAGAAGGGGGGGATAGGGAGAGAGAGAGGGGATAGATCGAGATAAAGGGGGAGAGAGAAGGGGGATAGGGAAGAGAGAGAGGGTACGGAGATGGAGGGGGAGTGAAAGGGGGAGAGAGAAGGGGGATAGGGAGAGAGAGAGGGTAGATCGAGATAAAACGGAGATGGAGGGGGAGTGAAAGGGGGAGAGAGAAGGGGGATAGGGAGAGAGAGAGGGTAGATCGAGATAAAACGGAGATGGAGGGGGGGAGTGAAAGGGGGATAGGGAGAGAGAAGGGGGATAGGGAGAGAGAGAGGGGGAGAGGGTAGATCGAGATAAAACGGAGATGGAGGGGGAGTGAAAGGGGGAGAGAGAAGGGGGATAGGGAGAGAGAGAGGGTAGATCGAGATAAAACGGAGATGGAGGGGGAGTGAAAGGGGGAGAGAGAAGGGGGATAGGGAGAGAGAGAGGGGTAGATCGAGATAAAACGGAGATGGAGGGAGAGAAGGGGGGATAGGGAGAGAGAGAGAAGGGGATGGATAGGGAGAGAGAGGGGGAGGGAGGAGAGAGGGTAGATCGAGATAAAACGGAGATGGAGGGGGAGAGGGAGAGAGAGAGGGGTAGATCGAGATAAAACGGAGATGGAGGGGGATAGGAGGGGGAGAGAGAGAGGGGGATAGGGAGAGAGAGAGGGTAGATCGAGATAAAACGGAGATGGAGGGGGAGAGAGAAGGGGGATAGGGAGAGAGAGAGAGGGTAGATCGAGATAAAACGGAGATGGAGGGGGGATTGAAAGGGGGGAGAGAGAAGGGGGATAGGGAGAGAGAGAGAGGGTAGATCGAGATAAAACGGAGATGGAGGGGGGAGTGAAAGGGGGAGAGAGAAGGGGGTTAGGGAGAGAGAGAGAGGGTAGATCGAGATAAAACGGAGATGGAGGGGGAGTAGAAAGAGGGGGTAGAGAGAAGGGGGATAGGGAGAGAGAGAGAGGGTAGATCGAGATAAAACGGAGATGGAGGGGGATTGAAAGGGGGAGAGAGAAGGGGGATAGGGAGAGAGAGGGTAGATCGAGATAAAACGGAGATAGATCGAGATAAAACGGAGATGGAGGGGGGAGTGAAAGGGGGGATAAAGAGAACAGATGAAAGAGAGGGAAACGCTCTCTGATCACCCTACATCGCAGATCACTTCTCTATGCCTGGTGAGGTTTGTCTGGCTCCTTCTGAAGTCTGTATTCACCATGCATGTATCTGCCATAAGTTGGAGTGCTGTGTGACCATGTGGGCTGCTAGCTTCCCAGCTGTGACCAGGTGCGTGTGTAATACATTTCTCCGCTGGCCAGGTGTTCTCCCACCTGTTGCTGAGCTGTAGCAGGGATAATGATAGGTCTAACATCCGCCCATCCCAGATTGCTGAAGACATTTTTTTATTTAACCCATTTTAGAATAAGGCTGTAACGAATCAAAATGTGGAAAAAGTCATGGGGTCTGAATACTTTCCGAATGCACTGTATGTCTATTCTATCACTGAGCCTTTCTGAGTGTCTATTACACAGTTCTACTCAGGGCTACAGGGGCATCCAGGCTTCTCTGTCTGTCTCTCTGTTTTTCTGTCTGTCCGTCTGTCCGTCCGCCTGTCTGTCTGTCTGATTGCAGAGATGTAGAGTAGTGAAGATCTGGGCCCAATAGAGATGTAGAGTAGTGAAGGTCTGGGACCAATAGAGATGTAGAGTAGTAAAGATCTGGGCCCAATAGAGATGTAGAGTAGTAAAGATCTGGGCCCAATAGAGATGTAGAGTAGTAAAGATCTGGGCCCAATAGAGATGTAGAGTAGTAAAGATCTGGGCCCAATAGAGATGTAGAGTAGTGAAGATATGGGTCTAATAGAGATGTAGAGTAGTGAAGTTCTGGGCCCAAAAGAGATGTAGACTAGTGAAGATTTGGGTCCAAAAGAGATCCCATTGATAACCAGTTCTAAATGTAATCTCTCTAATGCATAGAGGAGAGCAGAGAATAACACACACACACACACGTGTATGCTAGACCAGGGGGAAAGCCATTAGCAGGGCATAGGTTTATAACCACACACACTCATGCATAAAATATTCCAAGAGGCTAGGTTAGGATTTCTGTACTGAACTTTATTTAAAAGTGAAACCAATTCTCTTCCATCTTCCCAGCCAACAGTGTACAGGAGTCTCCTGCATCTCCTCAACAAGACCTGATCACAGTCTCTCTCTCTCTCCCTCCCTCCCTCCCTCCAAACACATCATTCAGTTGATTAATTTTCCGAAATACAGTACCTACCTAACATGGTTCAGTTACCAGAGAGAAGTCAAGGGGTCGTCACTAGTTAACTGCCTATTTCTACAATTTCTCTTCTTAAAGGTCCAATGCAGCCATTTTTATCTCAAAATCAAATCATTTCTGGGTAACAATGAATTACCTTACTGTGATTGTTTTCAATCAAAATGTTTTTAAAGAAACAAAAATAGCTTCTTAGCAAGAGCAATTTTTAAAGCAAGAATTTTGCTAGGACTGTCTGTATAATGGTCTGAGTGGGGAGGGGAAAGCTGGAAACTAGCTGTCATTGGCAGAGAGGATTGGTACTCTCTTTCTTATTGGTCTATTAACTGCACTGGGCGTTCCTATGGAAACTCAGACATGATTGATCACGCTGTCTTGCAGTCGTTGACACACACACACACACACACACACACACACACACACACACACACACACACACACACACACACACACACACACACACACACACACACACACACACACACACACACACACACACACACACACACACACACACACACACACACACACACACACACACACACATTCTAAAGAAGGGGATAGGATTGGTGACTGATAACCTCACTCCACATGCTTTACAGGCCATTGAATGGTGAGACGCCTTAAGAGCAACGTCTTGGCACAATCCATAACAGGTTTACAAAACAGAAACATCACCAGCACATCTCATCCAGTCAAATGAGCTAAATGTTCATAAACTACAGAGCTTGACCAAGCTCCACCAATCAGCAAATACTGTACAGGGTAGAAAAGAGGAGCAGGAAGAAGGACAACCCTAGTACAGGGTAGAAAAGAGGAGCAGGAAGAAGGACAACCCTAGTACAGGGTAGAAAGGAGGAGCAGGAAGAAGGACAACCCTAGTACAGGGTAGAAAAGAGGAGCAGGAAGAAGGACAACCCTAGTACAGGGTAGAAAAGAGGAGCAGGAAGAAGGACAACCCTAGTACAGGGTAGAAAGGAGGAGCAGGAAGAAGGACAACCCTAGTACAGGGTAGAAAAGAGGAGCAGGAAGAAGGACAACCCTAGTACAGGGTAGAAAGGAGGAGCAGGAAGAAGGACAACCCTAGTACAGGGTAGAAAAGAGGAGCAGGAAGAAGGACAACCCTAGTACAGGGTAGAAAAGAGGAGCAGGAAGAAGGACAACCCTAGTACAGGGTAGAAAGGAGGAGCAGGAAGAAGGACAACCCTAGTACAGGGTAGAAAAGAGGAGCAGGAAGAAGGACAACCCTAGTACAGGGTAGAAAGGAGGAGCAGGAAGAAGGACAACCCTAGTACAGGGTAGAAAAGAGGAGCAGAAAGGACAACCCTAGTACAGCATGTAACAGTGCTGAGAAACAGGAAATGTTCCCATTGGAGATCAGTCATAATGTGTTCAGTGGATTGCATTGACTCTACAGTAACCGAAACAACCAAAACTCACCAGGCCGTCACAGTTGCTGATGGCTACGGTGGTTCCGGGCATGTCTGTGACATCACCCACATATAAACAGTCTCCCTGCAGTGGCTCGGAGCGCGTGGCTGTCCCGTTGCTGTCGTCATCGTCATGCCACTCCATCTTGGCTCCGGGGACCACCAGTCGCGCGTTGTGACGCAGACGCAGGTGGAACTCCCGGCCGAAGACGGTGACGTTGTAATAAAGCTGTCTGTGTCGGGGCCCACCGTCCTCCTCCTCGTACATTCCCTCTTTTTCTTCACCTCTTTCTCCTTCTCCCCCGTTCTCTCCAGCCTCTCTCCTCCAGCGCCTACGGGACTGCCCCGCACCCACCAGGCCGGCTGACACAGCGTGGGACAAGAAGTGGCCGTCTGCGTCCACGCTCACGGGCCTCACCAGTCCATACTCCCCCAGGACATGCTGCAGGGAGTCTGAATAGGGGGTGAGAGAGAGGACGGGAGAAGACAGGAAGGGAGGAGAGAGGTGAATGGGAGAAATAGGAGGTGAGAGGAGAGGTGAGAGAAGAATGCAGAGGGAGAGTGAAGGAGAAAAGAGGATATGAAGGGGAGGAATGAGAGAATAAGAGAAGAGAGAAAGAAGGAAATGGAAGGTAAGGGGGTATATTAGAGAATGACAGTGAGAGAAAGAGGGAAAGGGGAGTTAAGGGGGTATATTAGAGAATGACAGTGAGAGAAAGAAGGAAATGGAAGGTAAGGAGGTATATTAGAGAATGACAGTGAGAGAAAGAAGGAAATGGAAGGTAAGGAGGTATATTAGAGAATGACAGCGAGAGAAAGAGGGAAAGGGGAGTTAAGGGGGTATATTAGAGAATGACAGCGAGAGAGAGGGAGAAAGGGGAGGTAAGGGAGTATATAAGAGAATGACAGCGAGAGAGAGGGAAAGGGGAGGTAAGGGAGTATATTAGAGAATGACAGCGAGAGAGAGGGAGAAAGGGGAGGTAAGGGAGTATATAAGAGAATGACAGCGAGAGAGAGGGAAAGGGGAGGTAAGGGAGTATATTAGAGAATGACAGCAAAAGAGAGAGAGAGAGAGAGAGAGAGAGAGAGAGAGAGAGAGAGAGAGAGAGAGAGAGAGAGAGAGAGAGAAAGGGGAGGTAATGGGATATATTAGAGAATGACAACATAAGAGAGAGAGAGAGAGGGAAAGGGGAGGTAAGGGAGTATATTAGAGAATGACAACATAAGAGAGAGAGAGAGAGGGAAAGGGGAGGTAAGGGAGTATATTAGAGAATGACAGCAAGAGAAAGAGGGAAAGGGGAGGTAAGGGAGTATATTAGAGAATGACAGCAAGAGAAAGAGGGAAAGGGGAGGTAAGGGAGTATATTAGAGAATGACAGCAAAAGAGAGAGAGAGAGAAAGGGGAGGTAAGGGGGTATATTAGAGAATGACAACATAAGAGAGAGAGAGAGAGAGGGAAAGGGGAGGTAAGGGAGTATATTAGAGAATGACAGCAAGAGAAAGAGGGAAAGGGGAGGTAAGGGAGTATATTAGAGAATGACAGCAAAAGAGAGAGAGAGAGAGAGAGAGGGAAAGGGGAGGTAAGGGGGTATATTAGAGAATGACAACATAAGAGAGAGAGAGAGAGGGAAAGGGGAGGTAAGGGAGTATATTAGAGAATGACAGCAAGAGAAAGAGGGAAAGGGGAGGTAAGGGAGTATATTAGAGAATGACAGCAAAAGAGAGAGAGAGAGGGAAAGGGGAGGTAAGGGGGTATATTAGAGAATGACAACATAAGAGAGAGAGAGAGAGGGAAAGGGGAGGTAAGGGAGTATATTAGAGAATGACAGCAAGAGAAAGAGGGAAAGGGGAGGTAAGGGAGTATATTAGAGAATGACAGTGAGACAAAGGGAAAGAGAGAGAGAGATGGAAAGAGAGGTCATCTTAATTGCATCACTTCTTGATCACTGAGAAAATCTGCATGGATTTCAATCAAATAAGCCTCTCCAACACACACACACACACACACACACACACACACACACACACACACACACACACACACACACACACACACACACACACACACACACACACACACACACACACACACACACACACACACACACACACACACACACACACACACACACACCTCTGAACCCAGATGTGACCCCACATTTTGCAGGGCAGCGCGCATGGAAACGGCAGCCTCAGCAGTGGCAGTGTGTTGGGTGCGTGTGCGTCTCTCTCCTTCTCAGTCCTCTCCTCACACACAGCAGCACAGAGACAACAGAGAGAGCAGCAGAAGATCAAGGTGCTAATTGCGACTCTCACACGCTGAATAATGTTTTCTCGCCGCCTGCCATGGTTCCCATGGAGCTGACTTCCATAGCATGCAGTTGAGTAAAGAAACACTAGGTTGGCTTAATAACAACGCCTCGTGGACACACAAGGAGACAACAACACAAGGAGATTAGCCTAGAGAGCAGAAAACACAGGGCAAACTAATTCATTATAAAAGTTATATTAGCCTATTGCGTCATTACTACTTCCCCATAACCAGGTCTCTAAGCATTACAGGCCGTTTTCTTGGTGACGCATCGCCTTAAAACTGTGGCACTGACAGTGACACCTCCCTCTGAGGCGGCTTTTAGATGTGCGAGAGAGAGACAGAGAGAGAGAGAGAGAGAGAGAGAGAGAGAGAGAGAGAGAGAGAGAGAGAGAGAGAGAGAGATGCTCCCTCCGGGACCACTAGTGACAGAAAGCAGCACCTCGCCCACATACCACAACTCACAGTCACAACACTAGATCATATCAGTGTGACACTAACCCTCCGACTGTCCTTCTCAATATCACTCAATATTATTATTAATATCTGAAATGGACGTCTTTACACAGATAATAAATATGGTGTTTTAATCACTATAGGCATAATGCGTGTCTATAATGGATATTGTTATCTAACAGTTGTGAGAATAAGCAGTTGAGAACAGTGGTGTTTATAGGTACAAGTGACATATATTGCCGCTTGGGCCTTGCAGTCGCTAAGGGCACCTCTTTTTTTTAGGAAGCCAGTCAAGGTCTCAACTTCCTGTTAGTTAGGATAGTATATGGTTGTGCATCAGCAGTTTTCCTTTTCTTATGTCAGTCACTAACAGTCACTCAATTAGCCCATGTCAGCTAACATTGTATAGATTGCTAGGTAAGGTAGTTTAGCCAGCTATCTAAACCTTGTAGCAATCATGGCTGAAATACTGACCGGGCACACAAGGCACGTGCCCAGACCCTGACCTCTACGGGAAAGGGGAATTCATTCAACTGAAATGTGTCTTCCGCATTTAACCCAACCCTTCTGAATAAGAGGGGTGCAGGGGGCTGCCTTAATCGCCATCCACGTCATCGGCAGGGCGCCTGGGGAGCAGTTGTTGGGGGTTAACTGCCATGCTCAAGGGGCCCCACTGATTTTGCTAGTCACTCTCACTCAGATATCATATTAACATGGCATAAGTCATGGCAAAATATGTAGAATTACAGGAAATTTGCTTTGAAATTGCTAAATGTTTTTTCCATTCCATGTCAAAATGTTTCGAACTCCATGAAATTAGCTTTAAAATGGCAAAGTTCAATCTGCCCCATGGAAAAATGAGTAGAATCGCATGCAATTGGTTTTAAAACTGATTTTTTAAATAAAAATCTGCACCAGTCCACCAAATATGGCTTAGGGCCCCCCAAAAGCTAGGAAGAGCCCTGGATGAGGGAGAGGTACCAGGCACCTGATTCCTTCAAGATCTCATCAGACTGATCCTATAATAACAGTTTCAATAAGCTATATTTTCCCCATAAACACTAAATAAAAAAAGTTGTCTGTAAAACACTGTGCAATTATATTATTCTGCTATGTTTATTATTATTATTATCATTATTCTCAAATGTAACGGAATTATGTTAATTTATAATCAATAACATCCGATCTTTCTGTCCTGTGGCCAAATCGATAGCAGCGATCTCCACCTAATCAGATACGGTTACTCCATGGCAAACAAACCTTGCATCCTTTACAAAGCCAAAGTGAATTATCCTGCCCTGACTGTCCGAAAACCTGAACCGCGCGCCCGCGTCACCACCGGGATGAGGAGAGGGGAGAGAAACGCACACTTCACAACACTGCCTGCCCTTATGCCACAGTACAGAGACGATTCTCTGGGAAATGTATCGGGAACCTTCATCCATCTATTAAGTTGAAAATGGATGCTTTAGGGTATGTATATAACTCGACTATAGCCTAGGCTACGCTGTTGGGCGCACAGTGCGCACTGAAGGTTGCGCCTACCCAATTGAACCCCGGCGTATGGAAACAGTAAAATATTGTAAACATAAGTCGCACATTTACCTACCTACGCTACTGGCGATATACAGGCCGCTCGTGTGAAGAAAGGCCGGCAGAATGATTAAGATTGTAAATCCAGGCGCGAGACCCATGGCAGCTCCAAACTGCGCAGGTGAGAGAGTGGGACTTCGGGCTCCAGTGTGCTAAAGTTCCCCGCGACTAGCCACACCGCCACGACAGCAACAGCACAGCAGCCCGCAACTAACTGCCAAGTGCACCGGGAGAGAACGCTCCCTCCCTCTCTCTCTCTCCCTTTCTAACTCACACTCTCTCTCTCCCTCCCTCCCCTCTCTCTCCCTCCCTCCCCTTCTCTCTATCTCTCTCCCCCCTCCCTCTATATCTCTCTCCCTCTCTCTGTCTCGCTCGCTCCTTGCCTCTGCACTCTGACAACTCCCCGACTCCACATACACGTGCGCCCACACATTTCTCTCGATGTGTTGTGCACGCAGGAATGCGCGAGGAAATATGAGGACAGTTCTGAAAACATTGGGTGTGCTGCAACTGTTTGACAGTTCATGACAGCTCAAATAAATCACAGGAAAATCAGAGAAAATTAGCAACCTCTCCCTGTCCACCCCAAAATAATAAATAATGGAGAACATTTAGTTTTGTAACTTTAAAGGCCCAAATACAGTGGGGCAAAAAAAGCATTTAGTCAGCCACCAATTGTGCAAGTTCTCCCACTTCAAAAGATGAGAGAGGCCTGTCATTTTCATCATAGGTACACTTAATCTATGACAAACAAAATGAGAAAAAAAATCCAGAAAATCACATTGTAGGAATTTTTATGAATTTATTTGCAACTTATGATGGAAAATAAGTATTAGGTTACCTACAAACAAGCAAGATTTCAGGCTCTCACGGACCTGTAACTTCTTCTTTAAGAGGCTTCTCTGCCCACCACTTGTTACCTGTATTACTGGCACCTGTTTGAACTTGTTATTAGTATAAAAGACACCTGTCCACAACCTCAAACAGTCACACTCCAAACTCCACTATGGCCAAGACCAAAGAGCTGTCAAAGGACACCAGAAACAAAATTGTAGACCTGCACCAGGCTGGGAAGACTGAATCTGCAATAGGTAAGCAGCTTGGTTTGAAGAAATCAACTGTGGGAGCAATTATTAGGAAATGGAAGACATACAAGACCACTGATAATCTCCCTCGATCTGGGGCTCCACGCAAGATCACAAGAACAGTGAGCAAAAATCCCAGATCCACATGGGGGGACCTAGTGAATGACCTGCAGAGAGCTGGGACCAAAGTAACAAAGTCTACCATCAGTAACACACTACGCCGCCAGGGACTCAAATCCTGCAGTGCCAGACGTGTCCCCCTGCATAAGCCAGTACATGTCCAGGCCCGTCTGAAGTTTGCTAGAGAGCATTTGGATGATCCAGAAGAAGATTGGGAGAATGTCATATGGTCAGATGAAACAAAAATAGGTATAAACTCAACTCGTCATGTTTGGAGGACAAAGAATGCTGAGCTGCATCCAAAGAACACCATACCTACTGTGAGGCATAGGGGTGGAAACATCATGCTTTGGGGCTGTTTTTGTGCAAAGGGACCAGGACGACTGATCCGTGTAAAGGAAATAATGAATGGGGCCATATATCGTGAGATTTTGAGTGAAAACCTCCTTCCATCAGCAAGGGCATTGAAGATGAAAGAGTCTTTGAAAGGGTCTTTCAGCGTGACAATGATCCCAAACACACCGCCCGGGCAATGAAGGAGTGGCTTCGTAAGAAGCATTTCAAGGTCCTGGAGTGGCCTAGCCAGTCTCCAGATCTCAACCCCATAGAAAATCTTTGGAGGGAGTTGAAAGTCTGTGTTGCCCAGCAACAGCCCCAAAACATCACTGCTCTAGAGGAGATCTGCATGGAGGAATGGGCCAAAATACCAGCAACAGTGTGTGAAAACCTTGTGAAGACTTACAGAAAACATTTGACCTCTGTCATTGCCAACATAGGGTATATAACAAAGTATTGAGATACACTTTTTTTATTGACCAAGTACTTATTTTCCACCATCATTTGCAAATAAATTCATTACAAATCCTACAATGTGATTTTCTGGATTTTTTCCCCTAATTTTGTCTGTCATAGTTGAAGTGTACCTATGACCACAAGTCAATAACACAGTAGGAAAAAAAGAACAAAGGGGAGTCTATATACATTGTGTGCAAAAGGCATGAGGTAGGCAAATAATTACAATTTTGCAGATTAACACTGGAGTGATAGATGGTCATGTACAGGTAGAGATATTGGTGTGCAAAAGAGCAGAAAAGTAAATAAATAAAAACAGTATGGGGATGAGGTAGGTAAAAATGGGTGGGCTATTTACCGATAGACTATGTACAGCTGCAGCGATCGGTTAGCTGCTCAGATAGCAGATGTTTGAAGTTGGTGAGGGAGATAAAAGTCTCCAACTTCAGCGATTTTTGCAATTCGTTCCAGTCACAGGCAGCAGAGAACTGGAACGAAAGGCGGCCAAATGAGGTGTTGGCTTTAGGGATGATCAGTGAGATACACCTGCTGGAGCGCGTGCTACAGATGGGTGTTGCCATCGTGACCAGTGAGCTGAGATAAGGCGGAGCTTTGCCTAGCATGGCCTTATAGATGACCTGGAGCCAGTGGGTCTGGCGACGAATATGTAGCGAGGGCCAGCCGACGAGAGCATACAAGTCGCAGTGGTGGGTGGTATAAGGTGCTTTAGTGTCAAAACGGATGGCACTGTGATAAACTGCATCCAGTTTTCTGAGTAGAGTGTTGGAAGCCATTTTGTAGATAACATCGCCGAAGTCGAGGATCGGTAGGATAGTCAGTTTTACTAGGGTAAGTTTGGCGGCATGAGTGAAGGAGGCAATGTTGCGGAATAGAAAGCCGACTCTTGATTTGATTTTCGATTGGAGATGTTTGATATGAGTCTGGAAGGAGAGTTTACAGTCTAGCCAGACACCTAGGTACTTATAGATGTCCACATATTCAAGGTTGGAACCATCCAGGGTGGTGATGCTGGTCAACTGTTACCTGGAGGTGGTGGAGTCTGGTCTCTCTGTTACCTGGAGGTGGTGGGAACTGGTCTGTCTGTTACTTGGAAGTGGTGGAGTCTGGTCTCTCTCTTACCTGGAGGTGGTGGGAACTGGTCTCTCTGTTACCTGGAGATGGTGGAGTCTGGTCTCTCTGTTACCTGGTGGTGGTGGGGTCTGGTCTCTCTGTTACCTGTAGGTGGTGGGGTCTTTTCCATCTGTTATCTGGTGGTGGTGGGGTCTGGTCTCTCTGTTATCTGGTGGTGGTGGGATCTGGTCTGTCTGTTATCTGGTGATGGTGGGGGCTGGTCTCTCTGTTGTCTGGTGATGGTGGGGTCTGGTCTCTGTTATCTGGTGGTGGTGGGGTCTGGTCTCTCTGTTACCTGGAAGTGGTGGGGTCTGGTCTCTCTGTTATCTGGTGGTGGTGGGGTTTGGTCTCTCTGTTTACCTGGAGGTGGTGGGGTCTGGTCTCTCTGTTATCTGGTTGTGGTGGGGGCTGGTCTCTCTGTTATCTGGTGATGGTGGGGTCTGGTCTCTCTGTTATCTAGTGGTGGTGGGGTCTGGTCTCTCTGTTACCTGGAAGTGGTGGGGTCTGGTCTCTCTGTTAGCTGGTGGTTGTGGGGTATTGTCTCTCTGTTTATCTGGAGGTGGTGGGGTCTGGTCTCTCTGTTATCTGGTTGTGGTGGGGGCTGGTCTCTCTGTTATCTGGTGATGGTGGGGTCTGGTCTCTCTGTTATCTGGTGGTGGTGGGGTCTGGTCTCTCTGTTACCTGGAAGTGGTGGGGTCTGGTCTCTCTGTTATCTGGTGGTTGTGGGGTATTGTCTCTCTGTTCCTTTGTGATGGTGGTGGTGGGGTCAGGTCTCTCTGTTACCTGGAGGTGGTGGGGCCTGGTCTCTCTGCTCTCTGGTGTTGGTGGGGTCTGGTCTCTTTGTTATCTGGTGTTGGTGGGGTCTGGTCTCTCTGCTCTCTGGTGGTGGTGAGGTCTGGTCTTTTTGTTATCTGGTGTTGGTGGGGTCTGGTCTCTCTGTTATCTGGTGGTGGGGAGTCCGGTCTCTCTGTTACCTGGTGGTGGTGGGGTCTGTTCTCTCTGTTACCTGGTGGTGGTGGGGTCTGGTCTTTGTTACTGGAGGTGGTGGGGTCTGGTCTTCTGTTAGTCCGGTCTCTCTGTTACCTGGTGGTGGTGGGGTCTGTTCTCTCTGTTACCTGGTGGTGGTGGGGTCTGGTCACTTTGTTACATGGAGGTGGTGGGGTCTGGTCTTCTGTTACCTGGTCGTGGTAGGGTCTGGTCTCTCTGTTACCTGGAGGTGGTGGAGTCTGGTCTCTCTGTTACCTGTGGTGGTGAGGTCTGGTCTCTCTGTAATCTTTTGGTTGTGGGAACTGGTCTCTCTGTTACCTGGTGGTGAGGAGTCCGGTCTCTCTGTTACCTGGAGGTCTGGTCTCTCTGTAATCTTTTGGTTGTTGGGTCTGATCTCTTTTACCTGGAGGTGGTGGTGGAGTCTGATCTCTCTGTTACCTGGAGGTGGTTGGGTCTGGTCTCTCTGTTATTTGGTGGTGGTGGGGTCAGGTCTCTCTGTTACCTGGAGGTGGTGGGGTCTGGTCTCTCTGTTACCTGGTGGTGGTTGGGTCTGTTCTCTTTGTTACTGGTGTTTGTGGGGTCTGGTCTGTTATCTGGTGTTGGTGGGGTCTGTTACCTGGTGGTGGGGTCTGGTCTCTCTGTTACCTGGAGGTGGTGGGGTCTGTTCAGGTCTGTTACCTGCTCTCTGAGGTTGGTGGGGTCTGGCCTCTTTGTTATCTGGGTGGTGGGGTCTCTCTCTGTTATCTGGTGTTGGTGGGGTCTGGTCTCTCTGTTATCTGGTGTGGGGAGTTGTTACCTGGTGGTGGTGGTCTGTTCACTCTGTTACCTGGAGGTGGTGGGGTCTTTTATATCAGTTACCTGGTGGTGGTGGGGTCTGGTCTCTCTGTTACCTGGTGGGTGGTGGAGTCTGGTCTCTCTGTTACCTGGAGGTGGTGGGGTCTGTTCTCACTGTTACCTGGTGGTGGGGTCTGGTCTGGTCTGGTGTTGGTAGGGTCTCTGTTATCTGGTGGTGGTGGGGTCTGGTCTCTCTGTTACCTGGAGGTGGTGGGGTCTTTCTTAGTCTTACTGGTCTGGTCTCTCTGTTACCTGGTGGTGGTGGGGTCTGGTCTCTCTGTTACCTGTGGTGGTGGTGGGGTCTGTTCTCACTGTTACCTGGTGGTGGGGTCTGTCTGGTGGTGGGGTCTTTTATCTCTGTTACCTGGTGGTGGTGGGGTCTGGTCTCTCTGTTATCCTGGTGTTGGAGTGGGTTTCCTGGAGGTGGTGGATTGTCTCTCTTTACCTGGAGGTGGTGGGAACTGGTCTCTCTGTTACCTGGTGGGGTGGGTCTGGTCTCTCTCTGTTACCTGGGTGGTGGGGTTCTTTTATATCTGTTACCTGTAGGTGTTGGAGTCTGGTCTCTCTGTTACCTGGAGGTGGTTGGAACTGGTCTCTCTGTTACCTGGTGGTGGTGGGGTCTGGTCTCTCTGTTACCTGGTGGTGGTGGGGTCTGGTCTCTCTGTTACCTGTAGGTGGTGGGGCCTGGTCTCTTTGTTACCTGGTGGTGGTTGGGTCTGGTCTCTCTGTTATCTGGTGATGGTGGGGTCTGGTCTCTCTTTACCTGGTGATGGTGGGGTCTGGTCTCTCTGTCACCTGGAGGTTGTGGGGTCTGGTCTCTCTGTTACCTGGTGATGGTGGGGTCTGGTCTGGTCTCTGCTACCTGTAGGTGGTGAGGTCTGGTCTCTCTGTAATCTTTTGGTTGTGGGAACTGGTCTCTCTGTTACCTGGTGGTGAGGAGTCCGGTCTCTCTGTTACCTGGAGGTGGTGGAGTCTGGTCTCTCTGTAATCTTTTGGTTGTGGGGTCTGATCTCTTTGTGACCTGTAGGTGGTGGGGTCTTTTATATCTGTTACCTGGTGGTGGTGGAGTCTGGTCTCTCTGGTATCTGGTGTTGGTTGGGTCTGGTCTCTCTGTTATCTGGTGGTGGGGAGTCCGGTCTCTCTGTTACCTGGAGGTGGTGGGGTCTGTTCTCTCTGTTACCTGGTGGTGGTTGGGTCTGTTCTCTTTGTTACATGGAAGTGGTGGGGTCTGTTCTTACTGTTACCTGGTGGTGGGGTCTGGTCTCTCTGTTACCTGGAGGTGGTGGAGTCTGATCTCTCTGTTACCTGGAGGTGGTAGGGTCTGGTATCTCTGTTACTTTGTGGTGGTGGTGGGGTCAGGTCTCTCTGTTACCTAGAGGTGGTGGGGCCTGGTCTCTCTGCTCTCTGGTGTTGGTGGGGTCTGGTCTCTTTGTTATCTGGTGTTTGTGGGGTCTGGTCTCTCTGTTATCTGGTGTTGGTGGGGTCTGGTCTCTCTGTTATCTGGTGGGGGGAGTCCGGTCTCTCTGTTACTTGGAGGTGGTGGGGTCTGTTCAGGTGGGGTCTGGTCTCTCTGCTCTCTGACGTTGGTGGGGTCTGGCCTCTTTGTTATCTGGTGTTGGTGGGGTCTGGTCTCTCTGTTATCTGGTGTTGGTGGGGTCTGGTCTCTCTGTTATCTGGTGTTGGTGGGGTCTGGTCTCTCTGTTATCTGGTGGTGGGGAGTCAGGCGTCTCTGTTACCTGGTGGTGGTGGGGTCTGTTCACTCTGTTACCTGGAGGTGGTGGGGTCTTTTATATCAGTTACCTGGTGGTGGTGGGGTCTGGTCTCTCTGTTACCTGTAGGTGGTGGAGTCTGATCTCTCTGTTACCTGGAGGTGGTGGGGTCTGTTCTCACTGTTACCTGGTGGTGGGGTCTGGTCTCTCTGTTACCTGGAGGTGGTGGGGTCTTTTATATCTGTTACCTGGTAATATAATATAATATATGCCATTTAGCAGACGCTTTTATCCAAAGCGACTTACAGTCATGTGTGCATACATTCTACGTATGGTGGTGGTGGGGTCTGGTCTCTCTGTTACCTGTAGGTGTTGGAGTCTGGTCTCTCTGTTTCCTGGAGGTGGTGGAGTCTGATCTCTCTGTTACCTGGAGGTGGTGGGAACTGGTCTCTCTGTTACCTGGTGGTGGTAGGGTCTGGTCTCTCTGTTACCTGGTGGTGGTTGGATCTGGTCTCTCTGTTACCTGGTGGTGGTGGGGTCTGGTCTCTCTGTTACCTGGAGGTGGTGAGGTCGAGTATCTCTGTTATCTTATGGTGGTGGGGTATTGTCTCTCTTTTATCTGGTGGTGGTGGGGTCTGGTCTCTCTGTTATCCGGTGATGGTGGGGTATTGTCTCTCTTTTACCTGGAGGTGGTGGGAACTGGTCTCTCTGTTACCTGGTGGTGGTGGGGTCTGGTCTCTCTGTTACCTTGTGGTGGTAGGGTCTGGTCTCTCTGTTACCTGTAGGTGGTGGGGTTCTTTTATATCTGTTACCTGTAGGTGTTGGAGTCTGGTCTCTCTGTTACCTGGAGGTGGTTGGAACTGGTCTCTCTGTTACCTGGTGGTGGTGGGGTCTGGTCTCTCTGTTACCTGGTGGTGGTGGGGTCTGGTCTCTCTGTTACCTGTAGGTGGTGGGGCCTGGTCTCTTTGTTACCTGGTGGTGGTTGGGTCTGGTCTCTCTGTTATCTGGTGATGGTAGGGTCTGGTCTCTCTTACCTGGTGATGGTGGGGTCTGGTCTCTCTGTCACCTGGAGGTTGTGGGGTCTGGTCTCTCTGTTACCTGGTGATGGTGGGGTCTGGTCTCTCTGCTACCTGTAGGTGGTGGGGTCTGGTCTCTCTGTTACCTGGAGGTGGTGAGGTCGAGTCTCTCTGTTATCTGATTGTGGTGGGGTATTGTCTCTCTTTTATCTGGTGGTGGTGGGGTCTGGTCTCTCTGTTATCCGGTGATGGTGGGGTATTGTCTCTCTTTTACCTGGAGGTGGTGGTAACACTGGTCTCTCTGTTACCTGGTGGTGGTGGGGTCTGGTCTCTCTGTTACCTGGTGGTGGTAGGGTCTGGTCTCTCTGTTACCTGTAGGTGGTGGGGTTCTTTTATATCTGTTACCTGTAGGTGTTGGAGTCTGGTCTCTCTGTTACCTGGAGGTGGTTGGAACTGGTCTCTCTGTTACCTGGTGGTGGTGGGGTCTGGTCTCTCTGTTACCTGGTGGTGGTGGGGTCTGGTCTCTCTGTTACCTGTAGGTGGTGGGGCCTGGACTCTTTGTTACCAGGTGGTGGTTGGGTCTGGTCTCTCTGTTATCTGGTGATGGTAGGGTCTGGTCTCTCTTACCTGGGATGGTGGGGTCTGGTCTCTCTGTCACCTGGAGGTTGTGGGGTCTGGTTTCTCTGTTACCTGGTGATGGTGGGGTCTGGTCTCTCTGTTACCTGTAGGTGGTGGGGTCTTTTCCATCTGTTACCTGGTGGTGGTGGGGTCTGGTCCCTCTGTTACCTGTTGGTGGTGGGGTCTGATCTCTCTGTTACCTGTAGGTGGTGGGGTCTTTTATATCTGTTACCTGTAGGTGGTGGAGTCTGGTCACTCTGTTACCTGGAGGTGGTTGGAACTGGTCTCTCTGTTACCTGGTGGTGGTTGGGTCTGGTCTCTCTGTTACCTGGTGGTGGTGGGGTCTGGTCTCTCTGTTAACTGTAGGTGGTGGGGTCTGGTCTCTCTGTTACCTGCGGTCTCTCTGTTACCTGTAGGTGGTGGGGCCTGGTCTCTTTGTTACCTGGTGGTGGTTGGGTCTGGTCTCTCTGTTATCTGGTGATGGTAGGGTCTGGTCTCTCTTACCTGGTGATGGTGGGGTCTGGTCTCTCTGTCACCTGGAGGTTGTGGGGTCTGGTCTCTCTGTTACCTGGTGATGGTGGGGTCTGGTCTCTCTGTTACCTGTAGGTGGTGGGGTCTTTTCCATCTGTTACCTGGTGGTGGTGGTGGGGTATCGTCTATCTGTTATCTGATGGTGGTGGGGTCTGGTCTATCTGTTATCTGATGGTGGTGGGGTCTGGTCTCTCTGTTATCTGATGGTGGTGGGGTCTGTTCTCTCTGTTTCCTGGAGGTGGTGGGGTCTGGTCTCTCTGTTACCTGGTGGTGGTGGTGGTGGTGGGGCCTGGTCTCTCTGTTATCTGATGGTGGTGGGGTCTGTTCTCTCTGTTTCCTGGAGGTGGTGGGGTCTGGTCTCTCTGTTACCTGGTGGTGGTGGTGGTGGTGGGGCCTGGTCTCTCTGTTATCTGATGGTGGTGGGGTCTGTTCTCTCTGTTTCCTGGAGGTGGTGGGGTCTGGTCTCTCTGTTATCTGTGGGTGGGGGTCCGGTCTCTCTGTTACCTGGTGGTGGTGGGGTCTGGTCTCTTTGTTACGTGGGGGTGGTGGGGCCTGGTCTCTCTGCTCTCTGGTGTTGGTGGAGTCTGGTCTCTTTTAGCTGGTGTTGGTGGAGTCTGGTCCCTTTGTTATCTGGTGGTGGGGGGTCCGGTCTCTCTGTTACCTGGTGGTGGTGGGGTCTGGTCTCTTTGTTACGTGGGGGTGGTGGGGCCTGGTCTCTCTGCTCTCTGGTGTTGGTGGAGTCTGGTCTCTTTTAGCTGGTGTTGGTGGAGTCTGGTCCCTTTGTTACCTGGGTGTGGTGGGGTCTGGTCTATCTGTTATCTGGTGGTGGGGGGTCCGGTCTATCTGTTATCTGATGGTGGTGGGGTCTGGTCTATCTGTTATCTGGTGGTGGTGGGGTCTGGTCTATCTGTTATCTGGTGGTGGGGGGTCCGGTCTATCTGTTATCTGATGGTGGTGGGGTCTGGTCTATCTGTTATCTGATGGTGGTGGGGTCTGGTTTCTCTGCTCTCTGGTGTTGGTGGAGTCAGGTCTCTTTTAGCTGGTGTTGGTGGGGTCTGGTCTCTCTGTTATCTGGTGGTGGGGGGTCCGGTCTCTCTCTCTGTTACCTGGAGATGGTGGGATCTGTTCTCCCTGTTACCTGGAGGTGGTGGGGTCTGGTTTCTTTGTTACCTGGTGGTGGTGGTGGGGTCTGGTCTCTCTGTTACCTGGGGGTGGTGGGGTCTGGTCTCTCTGTTACCTGTAGGTGGTGGGGTCTTTTATATCTGTTACCTGTAGGTGGTAGAGTCTGGTCTCTCTGTTACCTGGAGGTGGTTGGAACTGGTCTCTCTGTTATCTGATGGTGGTGGGGTCTGTTCTCTCTGTTACCTGGAGGTGGTGGGGTCTGTTCTCTCTGTTATCTGATGGTGGTGGGGTCTGGTCTATCTTTTATCTGGAGGTGGTGGGGTCTAGTCTATCTTTTATCTGGAGGTGGTTGGGTATGGTCTCCCTGTTACCTGGGGGTGGTGGGGTCTGGTCACTCTGTTACCTGGAGGTGGTGGGGTCTGGTCTCTCTCCTCTCCTCTCTCCTCTCTTGCAGTGAGTTCATGCACCTGTGTTACATTAGGCTTTGTTACCCTTTATAGCATGGGGCTGTCATCACATTAGCACCTACCGCCCACGGTGTGGGGAAGAGAGAGAGAGAGAGAGGGAGAGAGAGAGAGAGAGAGAGAGAGAGAGAGAGAGAGAGAGAGAGAGAGAGATCGCTAGAGGGAGAGAGAGAGAGAGAGAGAGAGAGAGAGAGAGAGAGAGAGAGAGAGAGAGAGAGAGAGGAGAGAGAGATCGCTAGAGGGAGAGAGAGAGAGAGAGAGAGAGAGAGAAAGATCGAGAGAGAGAGAGATCGCTAGAGAGAGAGAGAGAGAGAGAGAAAGAGAGAGAGAGAGAGAGAGAGAGAGAGAGAGAGAGAGAGAGAGGGGGAGAGAGAGAGAGAGAGAGAGAGAGAGAGAGAGAGAGAGAGAGAGAGAGAGAGAGAGAGAGAGAGAGAGAGAGAGAGAGAGAGAGAGAGAGAGAGAGAGAGAGAGAGAGAGAGAGAGAGAGAGAGAGAGAGAGAGAGAGAGAGAGAGAGAGAGAATAGATAGGGTGAGACATATCTGGGCCAATGTGGATGCAGGCAGGTAAAAACAATCCAGTAACACCTGGAGACATGGACCCTCTGTGTGAGTTTGTGTTTTTGTGTGTGTTTGCTTGTCTATCTGTCTGTGTATGCATGTAATGTAGGGTCGCTCCCTAAAACTTAAACTACTAAATCAGAATATAACATCCATTTGTGACACAGCACAACCCCAACATATAAAACATGACCAAAATGATGTGGACACCTGCGTATGTGTTTGTGTGTGTGAGAGAGGGAGAGGTGATGTTTCACCAGGGGCCTCCATCTACATCACACACTCAAGGCTTTGTAGAATCGCCTTCAGCCTATCCATGCACGCACACGCACGGACAGAGGCGCCCACATAAACATTCTCCTTGTAAAGTGAGCTCCGTCCTTTCCTCAGCACTTGCCGTTCGTGCCGTCGCTTGCAAATGTCACATTGTTCCAAACCCTAACCCACCCCCCTTCCCCCCACACACACACACACCCTCCCCTGTTCTTGGTTGCTTCCCTGTTGCCATGGAGATACCCAAGCCCCGCACCTTGAAAAGTACACTTGGAGAAGCTGGGAGGGAGGGAGACGCCACTAATATCGTTCTCCCAGACCGCTCTGTGTTTGTGTAGGTTATTAGAGCTAGAGCTGAGCTTGGTAGGGGGCAGGGAATAACATGGCCGTCGTCTGGGCATGTGCAAACAGCTTGTTTGATGAGAAGTAGTTACCAGTTATGACCAGTTATGTTGAGAAAATCTGTTCTGTGGAAGCCGTGTTGATATGTGATTCTGTGATGTTTTAATGGCAGGTGAAGGGTTTAGTATGTGTGTAGATGAGATGCTGCAGCGCTCTCTGTCATATTCACGTATTTTAAACACAGCTTTATAAAATGATAACGATAACCTTTGAAACAACGTGGGGCTTCACGAGTGGGCTCCAATTCCATGTTCTCAAGTGTTTCAATCTCTGAGTGACAACGTTTTTTCATGCATACCACACATAGCCAGGAAAGCAATATTTATATTTACAGGAGTATTAAAAATAAAAACGGAAATATCACATTTACATAAGTATTCAGACCCTTAACTCAACACTTTGTATAAGCAATTTTGGCAGCAATTACAACTTTTATTATTTTTGGCTATGGCGCTACAAGCTTGGCACACCTGTATTTGGGGAGTTTCTCCAATTCTTCTCTGCAAATCCTCTCAAGCTCAGTCAGGTTGTATGGGGAGCGTCGCTGCACAGCTATTTTCAGGTCTCTCCAGAGATTTTCAATCAGGTTCAAGCACGGGCTCTGGCTGGGCCACTCAAGGACATTCAGAGACTTGTCCTGAAGCCACTCCTGTGTTGTCTTGTCTGTGTGCTTAGGGTCATTGTCCTGTTGGAAGGTGAACCTTTGCCCCCATTTGAGGTCCTGAGCACTCTGGGACAGGTTTTCATCAAGGATCTCTCTGTACTTTGCTCCATTCATCTTTGCCTCGATCCTGACTAGTCTCCCAGTGCCTGCCGCTGAAAAACATCCCCACAGCATGATGCTGCCTCCACCATGCTTCACCGTAGGGATGATGCCAGGTTTCCTCCAGACATGACTCTTGGCATTCAGGCCAAGGAGTTCAATCTTGGTTTAATCAGACCAGAGATTCTTGTTTCTCATGGTCTGATTGTAGTTTAGGTGCCTTTTGGCAAACTCCAAGCGGGCTGTCATGTGCATTTTACTGTGGAGTGGTTCCGTCTGGCCACTCTACCATAAAGGCCTGATTGGTAGAGTGCTGCAGAGATGGTTGTCCTTCTCCGACCTCCACAGAGAAACTCTAGAGCTCTGTCAGAGTGACCATAAGGTTCTTGGTCACCTCCCTGACTAAGGCCCTTCTTTCCCAATTGCTCAGTTTGGCCGGGTGGCCAGCTCTAGGAAGAGTATTGGTAGTTCCAAACGTCTTCCATTTAAGAATGATGGAGGCCACTGTGTTCTTGGGGACCTTTAATGCTGAATACATGTTTTGGTACTCTTACCCAGATCTCTGCCTCGTCACAATCCTGTCTCGATGCTCTACGGACAATTACTTCGACCTCATGACTTGGTTTTTGCTCTGACATGCACCGTCAACTGTGGGACCTTATCTAGACAGGTGTGTGCCTTTCCAAATCATGTCCAATCAATTCAATTTACCACAGGTGGACTCCAATCAAGTTGCAGAAACATCTCAAGGATGATCAATGGAAACAGGATGCACGTGAGCTCAATTTCATAGCAAAGGGTCTGAATACTTATGTAAATAAAGTTATATATATATATATATGTATATATATATATATATATATATATATATATATATATATATATATATATATATATATATATATATATATATATATATTTTGCAAACATTTCTAAAAACCTGTTTTTGCTTTGTCATTATTGTGTGTAGATTGCTGAGGACGTTTTTTTTATTTAATCCATTTTAGAATAAGGCTGTAACGAAACAAAATGTGGAAAAAGTAATGGGGTCTGAATACTTTCCGAATGCACTGTATGTCTATTCTATCACTGAGCCTTTCTGAGTATCTATTACACAGTTCTACTCAGGGCTGCAGGGGCATCCAGGCTTCTCTGTCTGTCTCTCTCTCTCTCTCTCTGTCTGTCTGTCTGTCTGTCTGTCTGTCTGTCTGTCTGTCTGTCTGTCTGTCTGTCTGTCTGTCTGTCTGTCTGTCTGTCTGTCTCTCTGTCTTTCTGTCTGTCTGTCTGTCTGTGTCTGTCTGTCTGTCTGTCTGTCTGTCTGTCTGTCTGTCTGTCTGTCTGTCTGTCTGTCTGTCTGTCTGTCTGTCTGTCTGTCTGTCTGTCTGTCTGTCTGTCTGTCTCTCTCTCCCACATATATACACTACCAGTCAAAAGTTTAACAACACCTACTCATTCAAGGGTTTTTCTTTATTTTTCACATTTTTACATTATATAATAATAGTGAAGACATCAAAACCATGAACAAACACATGTTAAATCAGGTAGTAACCTAAATAGATTTGAGATTCTTCAAATAGCCACCCTTTGCCTTAATGACAGCTTTGCACACTCTTGGCATTCTCTCAAACAGCTTCACCTGGAATGCTTATCCAACAGTCTTGAAGGAGTTCCCACAGATGCTGACCACTTGTTGGCTGCTTTTCGTTCACTCTGCGGTCCAGCTCATCCCAAACCATCTCAATTTGGTTCAGGTCGGAGGATTGTGGAGGCCAGGTCATCTGATGCAGCACTCCATCACTCTCCTTCTTGATAAAATAGCCTTTACACAGCCTGGTGGTGTGTTGGGTCATTCATTGTCTGTTGAAAAACAAATGATAATCCCACTATCCCCAAACCAGATTGGATGGCGTATCGCTGCAGAATTCTGTGGTAGCCATGCTGGTTAAGTGTGCCTTGAATTCAAAATAAATCACAGACAGTGTCACCAGCAAAGCACCCCCACACCATCACACCTCCTCCTCAATGCTTTACAGTGGGAAATACACATGTGGAGATGACAGTGTGGACATGTGTCTCACAAAGACATGATGGTTGGAACCAAAAATCTCCAATTTGGACTCCAGACCAAAGGACACATTTTCACTGGTCTAATGTCCATTGTTCATGTTTCTTGGCCCAAGCAAGTTTCTTCTTATTATTGGTGTCCTTTAGTAATGGTTTCTTTGCAGGAATTCGACCATGAAGGACTGATTCACAGTCTCCTCTGAACAGTTGATGTTGAGATGTGTCTGTTATTTGAACTCTGTGAAGCATTTTTTTGGGCTGCAATTTCTGAGGCTGGTAACTCTAAACTTATCCTCTGCAGCAGAGGTAACTCTGGGTCTTCCATTCCTGTGGCAGTCCTCATGAGAGCCATGTTCATCATAGCGCTTGATGGGTTTTGTGACTCAACTTGAAGAAATGCAATGATGGACTGTCGTTTCTCTTTGCTTATATGAGCTGTTCTCGCCATAATATGGACTTGGTCTTTTACCAAATAGGGATATATTCTGTTTTTCTCAGGTTTTGATCATTAACCACGGTCAAATTGTTTGACAGGGTGTACTGTCGATTTAGGGCCAGATAGCACTGCATTTTGTATTGTGCTTGTGTTTCCCAATAAGCAGTGTAGTTTTTTGACTGTGTTGTAATTTGGTTTATTCTGATTGATTGGATGTTCTGGTCCTGAGGCGTCAATGTGTAAGTAGAACAGGTTTGTTAACTCAGCCCCATTACCAGCTGGATGAGGGGACTCTTTTCATTGCTCAGCTCTTGGCATTGCAGGGCTTGGTAATGATATAAGAGGGGGTCACTGTTTCCAAAACTGAATTGCAATTTGTTTTGTTTTTATTATGTAGTGGATATTGACTTAATTATGCCCATTGTTTGTAGTTCTAGAAATGTAGGAAAATCTTCCTGAACTCTGCATGCAGGTTTTTAATGGGGTGTTTATCCCATTGGGTGAAATCATGTTTTGCAATTGGACCCCACACCTCGCTGCCATAACCAATGTGTCATTGGTTCAATGACACATTCAATTAGTTTTAGCCAAATATATTTCAATTTTAATTAGTTTTTTAATGGTGTAGAATGGTGTAGAATGCTAGAATGCTAGAATGCTTTCTCTCTCAGTTCATTCACTGCCTCACTAAGGTGCCTTGTTAAGCTTATTTTTTTATGCAGTACTCTATATATTTTGCACCAATTGAGAACTTTGGTCTAATTCCCTGAGATCTGGATCTTCTCTGGAAAATCATTATTTTTGAATGTTTGGGGTTTACTGCCAGGGCCCAGGTCTGGCAGTTCTGTTCTAGAAGGTCCAGGCTCTGCTGTAGGCAATGTGCAGCAGGTGACAGCAGGCACAGTGTCGTGTGTGTAGGTGGCAGGGAAGTAATGTGCAGGAGAATCAAACTTGGTATAATGGAGTAGTTTAATAACATAAAACAAACTCCAAAACCAAAGTACATAATAAAATAATGAACCCATCGCACACCAATCCATAAATCACGAGCATAACAAACAATCTCTGACAAGGACATGAGGGGAAACAGAGGATTAAATACACAACAATTAATAATGAATGGGATTGGAACCAGGTGTGTAGGATGACAATACATGGCTAGAAGACCGGTGACGTCGACAGCCGGGCACCACCCGAACAAGCAGAGGCATCGACTTCAGAATGTACCCCTCCCACGGGGGACTTGACCCGGGGGACGAGTTGCGGGGTGATCCGGATGGAGACAGTGGAACTCTCACAGCAGGGAATGATCAAACACGTCCTCCACAGGAACCCAGCATCTCCCCTGGACCGTACCCCTCCCAATCCATGAGGTACTGAAGGCCCTTCGCCCGACATCTCAAATCCAGGATGGATCGAACAGAGTACGCCGGGACCCCCTCGATGTTTAGAGGGGGAGGGGGAACCTTCAGCACCTCAGTCGCCACCACCGGCCTGAGGAGAAACACATGGAACGAGGGGTTAATACAGTGATCGGGGGGAAGCTGTAACCTATAACATACCTCGTTCACTCTCCTAAGGACTTTAAATGGCCCCACAAACCACAGACCCAGCTTCCGGCAGGGCAGGCGGAGGGGTAGGTTTCGGGTCGAGACCCAATCCCTGTCCCCCGGTGCAAACACTGGGGCCTCACTGTGGTGACGGTCTGCAGCAGAAAGCTTTTGGCGCAGTACTGCGCGCTGAAGGTGGACGTGGGCGGCGTCCCATGTTTCCTCTGCGCACCGGAGCCAGTCATCCACCGCAGGAGCCTCTGTCTGACTCTGATGCCAAGGAGCCAGAACCGGCTGATACCCCAATACACACTGAAATGGAGAAAGGTTAGTGGAGGAGTGGCGGAGCAAGTTCTGGGCCATCTCTGCCCAGGGCACGAACACCGCCCACTCCTACGGCTGGTCCTGGCAATAATACCTCAGAAACCTACCCACATCCTGGTTAACTCTCTCTTACCTGCCCATTCCTCTCGGGGTGAAAACCTGAGGTAAGGCTGACTGAGACCCCCAGACATTCCATGAACGCCTTCCAGACCCTTGACGTGAATTGGGAACCCCTGATCAGACACTATATCCTCAGGCACCCCGTAGTGCCGGAAGACGTGTGTAAACAAGAAAAATGATCCACAATGACCTGGATCATGGTGTTACCCTGTGAAGGTGGAAGATTGGTTATAAAATCCACCGGACAGGTGCGACCACGGCCGTTGTGGAATGGGTATGGGTTGTAACTTACCTCTGGGCAGGTGTCTAGGAGCCTTGCACTGGGCGAACACTGAGCAGGAGGAAACAAACCCTCACGTCCTTAGCTAAAGTGGGCCACCAGTATCTCCCACTAAGACAGCACACCAACCAACCGATCCCAGGATGACCAGAGGACTGTGATGTGTGGGCCCAATAGATCAGCCGATCATGGACAGCAAACGGAATGTACAGACGCCCAGCTGGACACTGAGGGGGAACGGGCTCCGCACGTGACGCCCGCTCAATGTCCGTGTCCAGATCCCACACTACCGCCGCCACCAAACAAGAGGCTGGGAGTGGGATCCATAGACCGCTCCTCTGTGTCATACAGCCGGGACAGTGCGTCTGCCTTAACGTTCTGGGAGCCTTGTCTGTAAGAGAGGGTGAACACAAAAGGTGCCTAAAAGCCCAATCCGTCTCAGCTGACCACTGCAAGCGCACCGGGCCCCCCTTCAGCAGCTACCTGACCAAAACCCCGGATAAACCTCCGGTAGTAGTTGGCAAACCCTAAGAATCGCTGCACACCCTTCACCATGGTGGGGAGTCGGCCAATTACGCATGGCTGCAATGCGGTCACTCTTCATCTCCACACCTGACGTGGCAATGCGATGCCCTAGGAAAGAGACGGACTGTTGGAAGAACAGGCATTTCTCAGCCTTGACATACAGGTCATGCTCCAACAGGTGACCAAGCACTTTGCGCACCAGGGACACTTGCTCGGTGCGTGTAGCGGAGTATATCAGAATGTTATCAATATACACCACTACACCCTGCCCGTGCAGGTCCCTGAAAATCTTGTCTACAAAGGATTGGAAGACTGATGGAGCATTCATCAAACCGTACGGCATGACGAGGTACTCATAATGCCTTGAGGTGGTAGTAAATGCCGTCTTCCACTCGTCTCTCTCTTGGATACGCACCAGGTTGTACGCACTCCAGAGATCCAGTTTAGTGAAGAAGCATTGACTCAATCGCCGTGGCCATAAGAGGTTGCGGGTAACTGTATCTCACCGTGATTTGATTTAGACCTCGATAATCAATGCACGGGCGCAGACCTCCATCCTTCTTCACCAAAAATAATCTTGAGACGGGTGAAGTGGAGGACCGAATGTACCCCTGATGCAGGGATTCGGAGACATATGTCTCCATAGCCACCGTATCCGCTTGCGACATGGGATAGACGTGACTCCTTGGAAGTGCAGCGTCTACCAGGAGATCTATCACACAATCCCCCCGTCGATGGGGTGGTAATTGAGTCGCCTTCTTTTTACAGAAGGCGAGAGCCAAATCGGCATATTCTGGGGGAATGCGCACGGTGGAGACCTGCTCTGGACTTTCCACCGTAGTGGAGCCAAAAGAAACCCCTAAACACCTACCTGAACACTCTTGCGACCACCTCATGAGAGCCCTCTGTGGCCAAGAAACAGTGGGTTTATGATAAGATATCCCGTGGTGCTAGGCCTACCCTGGTTACGCAGGAGAGTCAATAAGGAAAAGACTCATCTTTTCCGTGTGACCCCCCTGCATCACCATACTCAAAGGAGCGGTGGCCTCCCTGATAAGCGCTGAACCTAATGGTCGACTATCTAAGGCGTGAACGGGGAAAGGCACATCCACAGGATCTATACAGGTCCCTAAACTATGAGCTAACACTATCAATGAAATTCTCAGCCGCGCCTGAATCTACTAGGGCCTAATGCTGGGAATGTGGGGAAAATTCAGGAAAAGTGACAGACACACATATATGTGCGACAGAGTGCTCTGGGTGTGAATGGTGCTGACTCACCTGGGGTGACGCAAGAGCGCCCTGCCTGCTGCCTCGATTCCCAGAGGGACCAACCCGACACCGACCAGCAGTGTGCCCTCTGCGGCCACAGATGGTGCAAGAGCGGGAACCCACTCTGTTCTCCCTGCGCACCGTCCCTCCCAGCTCCATGGGTATCGGGGAGGGGGTGCGGGAGGATGGAACCACCAGACCCTGGACATCTGCAAGAAGCCAGCAGGTTTTCCAGCTGGATGGACAGGTCCACCAGCTGGTCGAAGGTGAGGGTGGTGTCTCTGCAGGCCAGCTGCTGACGGACGTCCTCGCGCAGACTGCAGTGGTAATGGTCGATCAGGGCCCTGTTGTTGCATCCCGCGCCGGCAGCCAGTGTCCTAAACTCCAGGGCAAACTCCTGGGCGCTCCTCGTCTCCTGCCTCAGATGATAGAGATGCTCATCCAAGGCTCTGCCCTTGGGTGGGTGGTCGAAGACTGCCAGGAAACGGCGGGTGAACTTCTCAAAATGGTCCAACGCCACATCTTCCCCTCCACACACGGCGCTGGCCCACTCCAGTGCTCTCCAGGTGAGGCACAAGACGAGGGCGAAACCCTTCTCACAGTTCGATGGAGCTGGCTGGACCATGGCCAGATAAAGGTGTAATTGGAGGAGGAAACCCTGGCAGTTGGCAGCACTTCCGTCGTACCCCTGTGGCATGGATAGACGGATCCCACTGGGTTCACACAGGAAAGGGGTGCTCAGGTGTCACGCCCTGGTCGAAGTATTTTGTGTTTATCTTTATGTATTGGGTCAGGCCAGGGTGTGGCATGGGTTTTTGTATGTGGTGTGTATATTGGGATTGTTGCTAGTGGGGTGATCTAGCAAAGTCTATGGCTGTCTGGAGTGGTTCTCAATCAGAGGCAGGTGTTTATCGTTGTCTCTGATTGGGAACAATATTTAGGCAGCCATATTCTTTGAGTTTGTCGTGGGTGATTGTCCTTAGTGTCCTTGTTCCGGTCTATGTGTTAGTGTACACAAGTATAGGCTGTTTCGGTTTTCGTTACGTTTATTGTTTTTTGTAGTGTTTGTATTTAGATTAGTGTTACATTTGTTTATTAAAACGTGGATCGCAATCTACACGCTGCATTTTGGTCCGACTCTCCTTCACCACAAGAGAACCATTACATCAGGATAGTCCCCGGTTGTGCTGGTGGAGGCACTGGAAGAACACCCCGTCTCTCCCAGCGGTCCATATTCTGGATAACGCAATCCATGGCGACACCCAGATGGTAAAGCTTCTCCGTATGCTGCTGGACGCGTTCCTCCACCCCCATGTCCGGGGAACTTTCTCCTGCTGACTTCATATTTAGGGTCAGAGATTCTGTCATGTCGTGTGTGTAGGTGGCAGGGAAGTCAGACGCAGGAGAATAAAACTTGATATAATGGAGTAGTTTAATTATGTAAAACAAACTCCAAAACCAAAGTACATAATAAAATAAACGTGGGTAAAAGAACCCGTCGCACACCAATCCATAAATCACAAGCATAATATTAAACAATCTCTGACAAGGACGTGAGGGAAAACAGAGGGTTAAATACACAACAATTAATGAATGGGATTGGAACCAGGTGTGTAGGAAGACAAGACCAAACCAATGGAAAATTAAACATGGATCAATGATGGCTAGAAGACCGGTGATATCGACCGCCGAGCACCGCTGGAACAAGGAGAGGCATCGACTTTGGCAGAAGTCGTGATACACAGGTCATCTGCTAAGAGTAGGCATTTAACCTCTGAATTGTGGAGACTAACACCAGGGGCTGAGGATCTTCCTAGAATAGTGGGCAATTCGTTGATGTAAATATTGAAGAGTGCAGGGTTCAGATTACAACCCTGGCGAAGGCCCCACCCCTGGTTAAAGAATGTTATTTTCTTGCCAATTTTGATGCTACACGTATTCCCAGCATAAATCAAATCAAATTGTATTTGTCACATACACATGGTTAGCAGATGTTAATGAGAGTTAATGCTTGTGCTTCTAGTTCCGACCATGCAGTAATATCTAACAAGTAATCTAACAATTTCACAACAACTACCTTATACACACAAGTGTAAAGGCATGAATAAGAATATGTACATAAAAATATATGAATGAGTGATGGCCAAACGGCATTGGCAAGTTTCAGTAGATAATATATAATAATATAATAAATAATAATATATGCCATTTAGCAGACGCTTTTATCCAAAGCGACTTACAGTCATGTGTGCATACATTCTACGTATGGGTGGTCCCGGGGATCGAACCCACTACCCTGGCGTTACAAGCGCCATGCTCTACCAACTGAGCTACAGAAGGACCACTAGTAGATGGTATAGAGTACAGTATATACATATGAGATGAGTAATGTAGGGTATGTAAACATTATATAAAGTGGCATTGTTACAAGTGGCTAGTGATACATTTATTAAATCCAATGTTTAATTATTAAAGTGGCTGGAGATTTGATTCAGTATGTTGGCAGCAGCCACTCAAAGATAGTGATGGCTGTTTAACAATCTGATGACCTTGCGATAGAAGCAGTGTACATTGATTTAATAAGTAATATGTTTGACCCACTACACCCCTTTCAATAACTTTGTAAAACAGTCCTGTATGCCAAATACAATTGGTATTATTTTGGTGGACAATCCAATTTGGCTTTTACTCATTTATAATATGACAGAAAACATTCCCCTGGTTACTATTCACACAAATACCTCTGTAGTTGTTTGGTTCAAATTTGTCTCTGTCCTTAAAAAATGGGGTTTCAGATTCCAGATGTCAGAGAAATAACCTACACTTAGGATCAAATTAGACCGTTTTAATACAGCCAATTGAAACTTTGCACAAATTAATTTGAGCATCCCATTTAGGATACCATCAGTTCTGCATGCTTTTTTAAATTTGAGGACCTGAAGTTTCTTATAAAGCTTCTGGTCAGTATTTGGGGAGTCCAATGGATTTTGATTGTCCTTTATTGCTTTTTATAATCCATTCAACTTCTCATGAATTTGCCATTGTTCTTTGTTTGCATCAATTTGAACGGCAGAGTTTTGAAATGGGTTGTCTATATGTCACCATTTTGTATCGTAATTCCTCTATTGTCCAGAGACGTGGTATGATCATAACAACATACAGGAACTCGAGTCCTTCTGTTCACCTGACTTAGAATTCCTCACAATCAAAGGTCGACCGCATTATCTACCAAGGGAATTCTCTTTGATTATAATAAGTCACATATATTTCCCCCCAAGCGCAGACACAGAGTAAAATGAAGTTTGTTCAGGGCCATCTATGTAAACTGGAAACCATATATCCTGAGGCTGCATTCAATGTAGCTGGGGATTTTAACAAGGCTAACCTGAAAACAAGACTCCATAAATCCTATCAGCATATTGATTGTGCAACCAGGGCTGGTAAAACCCTGGATAATTGTTATTCTAACTTCCGCAACGCATATAATGCCCTCCCCCGCCATCCTTCCAGAAAAGCTGACCACGACTCCATTTCGTTGCCTCCAGCCTATAGACAGAAACTAAAACAGGAAGCTCCCGCGCTCAGGTCTGTTCAACGCTGGTCCGACCAATCTAAATCCACGCTTCAAGATTGCTTCGATCACGTGGACTGGGATATGTTCCACATTGCGTCAAACAACAACATTGACAAATACGCTGACTCGGTGAGTGAGTTTATTAGTAAGTGCGCCAGTGATGTCGTACCCACAGCAACTATTAAAACATTCCCAAACCAGAAACCGTGGATTGATGGCAGCATTCTCGTGAAACTGAAAGCGCAAACCACTGCTTTTAATCAGGGCAAGGTGACCTGAAACAAGACCGAATACAAACAGTGTAGTTATTCCCTCCGCAAGGCAATCAAACAAGCTAAGCATCAGTATAGAGACAAAGTAGAGTCGCAATTGAATGGCTCAGACACAAGAGGTGTGTGGCAGGGTCTACAGTCAATCACGGATTACAAAAGGAAAACCAGCCCCGTCGCGGACCAGGATGTCTTGCTCCCAGACAGACTAAACAACTTTGTTGCTCGATTTGAGGACAATAAAATGCCACTGACACGGCCCGTTACCAAAACCTGCAGACTCTCCTTCCCGCACCCTGTCAAGCTTAAGCCATCCTGCACCCTGTCAGGCTAAAGCCATCCTGCACCCTGTCAGGCTAAAGCCATCCTGCACCCTGTCAGGCTAAAGCCATCCTGCACCCTGTCAGGCTAAAGCCATCCTGCACCCTGTCAGGCTAAAGCCATCCTGCACCCTGTCAGGCTAAAGCCATCCTGCACCCTGTCAGGCTAAATCCTGCCCCTGTTATCCATCCTGCACCCTGTTAAGCTAAAGCCATCCTGATCTGTGTCAAGCTAAAGCCATCCTGCACCCTGTCAAGCTAATGCCATCCTGCACCCTGTTAAGCTAAAGCCATCCTGCACCCTGTTAAGCTAAAGCCATCCTGATCTGTGTCAAGCTAAAGCCATCCTGCACCCTGTCAAGCTAAAGCCATCCTGCACCCTGTCAAGCTAAAGCCATCCTGCACCCTGTCAAGCTAAAGCCATCCTGCACCCTGTCAGGCTAAAGCCATCCTGATCTGTGTCAAGCTAAAGCAATCCTGCACCATGTCAGGCTTAAGCCATCATGCACCCTGTCAGGCTAAAGCCATCCTGCACCCTGTCAGGCTAAAGCCATCCTGATCTGCGTCAAGCTAAAGCCATCCTGAACCCTGTCAGGCTAAAGCCATCCTACACCCAGTCAGGCTAAAGCCATCCTGATCTGTGTCAAGCTAAAGCCATCCTGCACCCTGTCAGGCTAAAGCCATCCTGCACCCTGTCAATCTAAAGCCATCCACCCCCCTGTCAGGCTAAAGCCATCCTGCACCCTGTCAGGCTAAAGCCATCCTGCACCCTGTCAGGCTAAAGCCATCCTGCACCCTGTCAGGCTAAAGCCATCCTGATCAGTGTCAAGCTAAAGCCATCCTGCACCCTGTCAGGCTAAAGCCATCCTGACCCTGTCAGGCTAAAGCCATCCTGCCCCTGTCAGGCTAAATCCATCCTGCACCCTGTCAGTCTAAAGCCTTCCTGCCCCCTGTCAGTCTAAAGACATCAGGCACCATGTCAGTCTAAAGCCTTCCTGCCCCCTGTCAGGCTAAAGCAATCTTTATTTAAAACATCTCTTACTTTGTCTCACTCACTCACTCACTCATTGAACCAGTCCCTCTCTCAATCTCTCTCTATCACTTTTTATCCTTCTCACTTGGTCTTCCCCCCCTCTTTCTCTTTGAAAAGGTAAGAGTTCTTGCTGAGGTCAGACAGCAGGACACCATGTGTTTGAATGGATTTGCATGCCTTATGAGCGCTTGAACAGGTGTTAATTGTTCCTCTGAAAGGTTACATGACCAGGCATCAATCCTGCGCCCTTTGCCAGGCTAAAAGCCGCCACGCGCCCTTTGCCAGGCTAAAAGCCGCCCCGCGCCCTTTGCCAGGCTAAAAGCCGCCCCGCGCCCTTTGCCAGGCTAAAAGCCGCCCCGCGCCCTTTGCCAGGCTAAAGCCGCCCCGCGCCCTTTGCCAGGCTAAAGCCGCCCCGCGCCCTTTGCCAGGCTAAAGCCATCCTGACCTTGCCAGGCTAAAGCCATCCTGCACCCTGCCAGGCTAAAGCCATCCTGCACCCTGCCAGGCTAAAACCATGTACTCGCTGCTTAAAGTCACTTGTAGAAAGTCACTTTCTGCAATATTGCTAGAGAGGTTGGCCCATTGCTAGAGAGGTTGGCCCATTGCTAGAGAGGTTGGCCCATTGCTAGAGAGGTTGGCCCATTGTTAGAGAGGTTGGCCCATTGCTAGAGAGGTTGGCCCATTGCTAGAGAGGTTGGCCCATTGCTAGAGAGGTTGGCCCATTGCTAGATCGGTTGACCCATTGCTAGATCGGTTGACCCATTGCTAGATCGGTTGACCCATTGATCAATCAAGATGTGACAAGGTATAGCAGTAAGAGAAACACTGGCCCAGCCAATAGCAGAATGAAGGGAGCAAACAATGGATTATTTATTCGATACTGGGATAAAGTAGTGTTCATGCATCGCCATTGACAGCTTCTACAGGCGGTTTCAAATTCTAGAGTAAAGAAAAAGCAAAAAACACACACACAACTCTGCCATCTCATTGGTCCATTCTGCTCTCTCCTGCCATCAGATTGATCCAGCCTGCACTCCCCTGTCTCTGACTGGATCAACCATACACCCATCCTGACCCTGGTCGAGGTGTGGACAGGGGAGAGATAGGGCTGAGTCCTTATACTCCTGAACTGTCTCCTCGCCTTGTTTCCTTTCCTTCCTGGCCACTGGTGGTCAAGGAGATAGTTGACAGGTGCTATGTGATGGATGTACTGAATATATTCAACCAGCTCTCACAGTCTCACATCAGAACTAAACGTACATCCATGTTTTTCAAACATCAAATTCTGAAGTGTCTAAGGTTAAGTTCAGGCATTTAACTTAAAGGGTTAAGGTTAAATCAAAGACCTTTCAATCGCTGGATTCAGGTTGCAAGCTTTGGAATCAGAGACAGATGCTTACGCCCATCGTCGTCCACAATTCCCTAGCAAAACCCAAACCTATTTGAAGGTAACAGCGGTCACTGTTGTCCCTAGTGGCCAGTTTCTGTGGCCTCTCCCAATGTCCTCAGACATAAACTTCAAGTACTGACTTGTACCACAGGTGACCTGGCTGATATATTACCATAGAACTTTCTGCTGACATAGGCATGGATCTACAAACAATAGGCCTACCAAATACAAGATGAAGTCTATCCTTCTCTTTGAAATTAAATCCTAAACCTGTTTAAACAGCTCTGAGGTAATAAGCTCTCTCGTTTTCTCTGCTACATTCCTCCACTATGCCAACCGATGTTAAATGAATATCTCTAAATCTTGCCACGTCCCTAAAAAGATTACCATTCAATTTTCCTGGCTGTACATCCTCCCACTGCCTGCTCCAGACCATAATATTCCTCTGACCACAGCTCTGGGTGAACCTCCTAGCTTTCCCAGTGTTTATAGGTCTCACTGTACTCTGGCCGCCATGGCTCATTATCCTCAGTGGTTAAGTTCTCAACATAATTCACATCCTCCAAAATCCCAAAGAGGGAGAGTTGGCAGCAGCAGTAGCTGCAGCAGCTGGATATAACAGACTCTGGACACACTGGTGGCAACAGTGGCTGTCCTGACTATTGACCACAACGAGGTCAGGGCCATAGACAAAGGTAGATATCACATTTTTGTATCAGTCTCATTATGGCATTTTGAAGTAGTCCATTTACTTATTCTTCTACTTCTATGAGTTGGTAAACAAACTGAAAGGGTGCATACTGCCACCTGGAGTGAGTTGTTTGAACATGTATAAAGCCAAGGTTGGCGATTTGGTGCTACCTGCAGTTATTGAATGTTTGCTCAAGTATAATTCATTGGCTGATCCTTTCTGATGACCTGGAGGGAATTACAGTGCATTCAGAAAGTATTCAGACCTCTTGACTTTTTCCATATTTTATTATGTTTCAGCCTTATTCTAAAATGGATTAAATAAAACAAATTCCTCATCAGTCTACACACAATACCCCATAACGACAAAGCAAAAACAGGTTTTTAGAAATTTTGCAAATGTATTAAAAATTAAACACAGAAATACCTTATTTACATAAGCATTCAGACCCTTTGCTATGAGACTCGAACTTGAGCTCAGGTGCATCCTGTTTCCATTGATCATCCTTGAGATGTTTCTTCAACTTCATTGGAGTCCACCTGTGGTAAATTGAACTAATTGGACATGATTTGGAACACTTGTCTATATAAGGTCCCACAGTTGACAGTGCATGTCAGAGCAAAAACCAAGCCACGAGGTCGAAGGAATTGTCCGTAGATCTCAGAGACAGGATTGTGTCGAGACAAAGATGTGGAGAAGGGTATCAAAGCATTTCTGCAGCATTGAAGGTCCCCAAGAAGACAGTGGCCTCCATCACGCTTAAAGAAGTTTGGAACCACCAAAACTCTTCCTAGAGCTGACCTTGGTCAGGGAGATGACCAAGAACCCGATGGTCACTAATAGAGATCCAGAGTTTCTCTGTTGAGATGTGGAGAACCTTCCAGAAGGACAACCATCTCTGCAGCACTCCACCAATCACTATTTAATGGTAGGGTGGCCAGACAGAAGCCACTCCTCAGTAAAAGGCACCTAAAGGACTCTCAGATCATGAGAAACAAGATTGCTGTTGGGATGTTTCAGGGACTGGGAGAATAGTTTGGATCAAGGGAAAGATGAACGGAGCAAATTACAGAGAGGTCCTTGATGAAAATCTTCTCAAGAGTGCCCAGGACCTCATACTGGGGTGAAGGTTAACCTTCCAACAGGACAACGACCCTAAACACACAGCCAAGACAACGCAGGAGTGGTTTCGGCCAGAGCCCGGACTTGAACCCAATCAAACATCTCTGGAGAGACCTGAAAATAGCTGTGCAGCGACACTTCCCATCCAACCTGACAGAGCTTGAGAGGATCTGCAGAGAAGAATGTGAGAAACTCCCCAAATACAGGTGTGCCAAGCATGTAGTGTCATACCCAAGAAGACTCAATGTTCTAATCTCTGCCAAAGGTGTTTCAACAAAGTACTGAGTAAAGGGTCTGAATACTTATGTTAATGTCATTAAGGTTTTTATTTTTATATTTTAACAAAATTGTATAAAAACCTGTTTCGCGTTGTCATTATGGGGTATTGTGTGTATATTGATGAGGGAAAAAAATGATTTAATCCATTTCAGAATATGGCTGTAAACATGTACAAAATGTGGAAAAAGTCAAGGGATCTGAATACTTTTTGAATGCACTGTACATGCTTTAAATCATTTAAAATTCCTGCAAACCAGACGGCACCATTTGTTTTTGTCGTTTTTGGATAGCCAGGGACACACTCCAACATTCAGACATCATTTACAAACAAAGCATTTGTGTTTAGTCTGCCAGATTAGTGGCAGTAGGGATGAACGCACTTTCTCTTGAAGTGGTTGAATTGGATCCTTTTCCTGTCCTGCATGCATTTTTTGGGGGGGGGGGGTGTCATGGGAAATGTATAAAGTAAACAGTACATATTTTCTTTTGGAATGTAGTGAAGTAAACGGCAAAGTTGTCAAAAATAAAAATAAAGTACCCTATATTTTTAACTTTTTTTAAATTTCACCTTTATTTAACCAGGTAGGCTAGTTGAGTACAAGTTCTCATTTACAACTGCGACCTGGCCAAGATAAAGCAAAGCAGTTCGACAAAACAATACAGAGTTACAGTATGGGGATGAGGTAGTTGGATGGGCTATTTACAGATGGGCTATGTACTGGTGAAGGGATCTGTGAGCTGCTTTGACAGCTGGTGCTTAAAGTTAGTGAGGGAGATAGGAGTCTCCAGCTTCAGTGATTTTTGCAACTCGTTCCAGTCATTGCAACTTAGTACTTCAAAATAGTTTTAATTCGTTACTTTACACCACTGCGTATGGGTGGTCCTAGCTGGAATCGATGACACTTGGCATTGCAAGACCCATGCTGTACCGAGCCAAATAGGACCACTGCAGTTTGTATAGCATTTTTCATTCAAGTCTCAGACAAACTACATTATAGCCACTTGAGAAAGTGATCTAGCCTCTGACACACTGTCCCTGTGTCTATGGCCATTATTATTACAATATGATCTATTTTATTATGTGTTGTGAGTGTACTGAGCTGTGAGTCTGGACACGTCTGCCATCTTCTCAACACGACCACGGCTCTTTTTCCCACAATGCTTCTCACAAAGCTGTGGCATTCTCCTGTAACTTGTCCCTGAGTTCAGCTTAGAAAAGAATAGGGAAGGGAACGCACACACCCTGGCATGCATACACCCACACATGTACGCATGTAAGCAGGCACGCACACACACATATGCATGCACACAAGCACAAACACTCACAAGGTAAAGCAGGTATATGAGCAGTGCGGCAGGCAGAGCGCTGGGAGTGAAAGGGCTCTGTAATTGAATTGATTTCCGCACCACTCCTCCGCCAACGGCAGAGTTCAGGGTCGGGGTAGGACAGCGAGACGAACCATTACATTCCACTGAGAGAGTGCAGTGACCCCTCTTGGGGACAGTGTTACCTTGACACACAACTGAAGGGCTCTCTCAACTACAGTCTTAATGGATTGGTGATACTTTTCAGATAGTTCCACTTGTACATCAGCCTGGTGTATATTCCCTCTCCAATGTCATGGACTCAACCCTCTGTGTGATGGTGTGAGTATGGAACAGCTAACAAGATGGAGTGGAAACACACACGCGCGCTTTCCCACACACACTTGTGTATAATGTCCATAACTCAGGCTACCTTAGGTACTAAGATCACAATTACAGTAGCCTATTTCTGTAACATTAAAAAAACAGAACAATCCCAACCCCTACATTCCTGTCATTATTAGCAGTCATCTCTGTCTTCTTTGTGTTTCCCACAGTTCCACCCAGAAGCCTTATTACTGTCACTCCATACTGAGATCGCTGGGGAAGGGTGTTTTCAGGGGCTCACGAGAAAGAAAGAGCTAGAGAGAAAGAAAGAGCTAGAGAGAAAGAAAGAGCTAGAGAGAAAGAAAGAGCTAGAGAGAAAGAAAGAGCTAGAGAGAAAGAAAGAGCTAGAGAGAAAGAAAGAGCTAGAGAGAAAGAAAGAGCTAGAGAGAAAGAAAGAGCTCTGCGTCTCTGTGTCTCTGTGTCTCTGTGTCTCTGTGTCTCTGTGTCTCTGTGTCTCTGTGTCTCTGTGTCTCTGTGTCTCTGTGTCTCTGTGTCTCTGTGTCTCTGTCTCTGTCTCTGTCTCTGTCTCTGTCTCTGTCTCTGTCTCTGTCTCTGTCTCTGTCTCTGTCTCTGTCTCTGTCTGTCTCCTCACTTCACGTCCTTAGGAATGCAGTCATTTGTTTATGTATTATTTCTTACATTGTTAGCCCATAAAATCTTAAGTGTTATTGCATTCAGCCGGGAATAACTGTTGGATATAAGATCGACGTCAAATTATCAACATTACAGGAACACAACTTTCCCGAAGAGGATCCTTTGTTCGGACCTCCACGCTGGACATTGGATCTAATCCCAAGGGCCGACCCAAAACAATGTCGTTGCCACAGGAGAGGCAGATGGAGTGGTCTCCTGGTCAGACTTAGAAGGTGAGTACGCCATCCATTGCTTCAGAGCATATGACTCACCAATGTCCAGTCTCTAGACAACAAGGTGGACGAAATTAGGGCACAAGTTGCCTTCCAGGGAGACAGAGATCGTAACATTCTCTGTTTCAAAGCCACCGGGTTTCTTCAGCAGATACCTCGCCTGCCCTGAGAGAACTTCACTGGACTCTATGTAAACTGGAAACCATACATCCTGAGGCTGCATGTATTGTAGCGGGGGATTTAAACAAAGCTAATTTGAGAACAAGACTACCTAAATTCTACCAGCACATTGACTGCTGTACCCGCTCGAGCAAAACATTGGACAACAGCTACTCTAACTCCCACAATGCATACAAGGTCCTCCCCCACCCTCCCTTTGGCAAATCTGACCATGACTCCATCTTGTTGCTCTCCTCCTATTGACATAAACTAAAACAAGACGCACCCGTGCTTAGGTCCATCCAAAACTGGTCTGACGAATCGGATTCCACGCTTCAAGATTGCTTTGATAACTGGTCTGACGAATCGGATTCCACGCTTCAAGATTGCTTTGATCACGTGGACTGGGATATGTTTCGGGTAGCCTCAGACAATAACGTCGACATATATGCTGACTGAGTGAGTTTATTAGGAAGTGCATTGGAGATGTTGTACCCACCGTGGAAAAATGGCAGAAACCGTGGATAAATAGCAGCATTTGTGCAAAACTGACAGCGCAAACCACCACATTTAGTTATGGCAAGGTGACAGGAAACATGACCTAATACAAACAGTGTAGCTATTCCCTCCGCAAGGCAATCAAACAATCAAAGCGTCAGTATAGATATAAATTAGATTTGCAATTCAACGGCTCAAACATAAGCAAGGTCTACAGACATCTCGCTCCCAGACAAATTAAACAACTTCTTTGTGCGCTTTGTGGACAATACAGTGTCACTGACACAGTCCGCTACCAAAGCCAGTGGGCTCTCCTACCTGGCCAACGCGAGACGACATCTCTAGCTGTGTCCTCAGAGCACGCGCAGACCAGCTGGCTGGTGTGTATATGGACATATTCAATCAATCACTATCCAAGTCTGCCTTCCCCACATGCTTCAAGATTGTTCCTGTTCCCATGAAGGAAAAGATAAATGAACTAAATTACTATCCCCTCATAGCACTCACTTCTGTCATCATGAAGTGCTTTGAGAGACTAGTCAAGGAACACATCACCTCCACCCTACCTGAAACCCTAGACCCACTCCAATTTACTTACCGCCCCAATAAGTTCACAGTCGATGCAATCACCATCACACTGCCCTATCCCATCTGGACAAGAGGAATACCTATGTAAGAATGCTGTTAATTGACTACAGCGCAGCATTCAGCACCATAGTACCCTCCAATCTCATCATTAAGCTTGAGACCCTGTGTCTCGACAATGCCCTGTGCAACTGGGTCCTGGACTTTCTGATGGGTAGGAAACAACATCTCCACCCCACTGATCTTCAACACTGGGACCCTACAAGGGTACATTCACAGCCCTCTCCTGTTCTCCCTCTTCACCCATGACTGCATGGCCATGCACGCCTCCAACTCAATCATCAAGTTTGCAGACGACACAACAGTAGTGGGCTTGATTACCAACAACGACGAGACAACCTACAGGGAAGAGGGGTGGGCCCTCTGAGTGTGGTTTCAGGAAAATAACCTCTCACTCAACATCAACAAAACAAAGGAGATGATCGTGGACTTACAGCCGAAGGAGCACCACCCTATCCAAATCGACGGAACAGTAGTGGAGAAGGTGGAATGTTTTAAGTTCCTCTGCGTACACATCACGGACAAACTGAAATGGTCCACCCACACAGACAGCATGGTGAAGAAGGCGCAAGAGCACCTCTTCAACCTCAGGAGGCTGAAGAAATTTGGCTTGTCACCTAAAACCCACAAACTTTCACAGATGCACAATCGAGAGCATCCCGTCGGGCTGTATCTCCGCCTGGTACGGCAACTGCACCGCCCTCAATCGCAAGGCTCTCCAGAGGGTAGTGTGGTCTGCACAACGCATCACCGGGAGCAAACTACCTGCCCTCCAGGACACCTACAGCACAGCCACTGCCTGTTCACCCCGCTATCATCCAGAAGGCGAGGTCAGTACAGGTGCATCAAAGCTGGGACCGAGAGACTGAAAAACAGCTTCTATCTAAAGGCCATCAGACTGTTAAACAGCCACCACTAACATAGAGAAGCTGCTGCCAACATACAGACACAAATCACTGTCTACTTTAATAAATGGATTTAATAAAGGTATCACTAGTCACTTTAACTTCTTGCGTCAAGCCATCCCGGATCCGGTATCGTGACTACAGCCTCAAGCTCATTACCATAACGCAATGTTAACTATTCATGACAAATGAAATGAAAATCTATTTGCTCTCAAGCTTAGCCTTTTGTTAACAACACTGTCATCTCACATTTTCAAAATATGCTTCAACCATTGCAAAACAAGCATTTGTGTAACAGTATTGATGGCTAACGTAGCATTTAGCGTAGCATTTAGCGTTAGCATTCAGCATGCAACATTTCCCACAAAAACCATATAAGCATTCAAATAAAATAAAAATACCTTTGAAGAACTTGAGATGTTTTCAATGAGGAGACTCTCAGTTAGCAAATGTTCAGTTTCCTGAAAGATGATTTGTTTAGGACAAAGCGCTCCGTTTCCTGCGTCACGTTTAGCTACGAAAAAAAAACCTGTATCAAGGATTGTGTAAATCTATCAGCAAGCTCATGATCATAACACAACGTTAACTATTCATGAAAATCGCAAATGAAATGAATCTATTTGCTCTCAAGCTTAGCCTTTTGTTAACACTGTCATCTCAGATTTTCAAAATATGCTTCTCAACCATTGCAAAACAAGCATTTGTGTAACAGTATTGATGGCTAACGTACCATTTAGCATTCAGCTTGCAACATTTTCCACAAAAACCATAAAATAATTCAAATAAAATCATTTACCTTTGAAGAACTTCAGATGTTTTCAATGAGGAGACTGTTAGATAGCAAATGTTCCGTTTTTACAAAAAATATTATTTGTGTCGACTAATCGCTCCATTTTGTTCATCGCGTTTGGGTAAGGAAAAAATAATAATAATAAGTCATTAAAACGCTAACTTTTTTCCAAATTAACTCCATAATATCGGCAGAAACATGGCAAACAATGTTTAGAATCAATCCTCAAGGTTTTTTTCACATATCTATCGACGATAAAATCCATCGTGGCAGTTTACTTTCAATTCTGAAGAAATGGAATGCGCATGGACATACAGATTACACACAGGACACCGGGCGGGACACCAGGTAAATGTAGTCTCATATGGTCAATCTTCCAATGATATGCCTACAAACACGTCACAATGCTGCAGACACCTCAGGGGAATAGACAGAAAGCGCAGGCTCATTCCTGGCGCATTCACAGCCATATAAGGAGACATTGGAACACAGCGCCTTCAGAATCCGGGGCATTTCCTATATGAAACTTCATCTTGGTTTCGCCTGTTGCAATAGTTCTGGGGCACACACAGATAATCTCTTTGCAGTTTTGGAGACGTCACAGTTGTGTGTTTCCAAGGCTGTCAATTCCATGCATACTCGAGCATCTTTCGTGACAAAATATTGCGCTTAAAACGGGCACGTCTTTTTATCCAATAATGACACAGCGCCCCCATAGGTTCAACAGGTTAAACAATGCCACTTTAATAATGTTTACATATCCTTCATTACCCAGCTCATATGTACAGGGTATATACTGTATTCTATACCATCTATTGCATCTTGCCAATGCCGCACGGCCATCACGCATCCATAAATGTATATGTATGGTACATACGCTTATTCCATCCCCTTACATTGTGTGTATAAGGTAGTCGTTGTAGATTTGTTAGATATTACTGCACTGCCGGAACTAGAAGCACAAGCATTTTGCTACACTCGCATTAACATCTCCTAACTATGTGTATGTGACCAATAACATTTGATTTGATGTGTGGGACTAAATCAACATTTTGGAATGAAAACTGAATATTAATTGCATCACTTATATCTCTGATCAACCATGTCACCGGACTACAAGAGGGTATGAACTGAACTTTGACCTAAACTAACTAAAACACCAGTTATTGTGGTAGAATTACCACTTTCCTATCCAATAAGTATTTACAGAGACCTCACATGTCTAATAAATACTGCCAGCTCAACACTGAAGTAATGACCCTCAGCACTGGAACCATCACACCTCAACACTCATGTAATGACCCTCAGCACTGGAACCATCACAGCTCAACACTGATGTAATGACCCTCAGCACTGGAACCATCACAGCTCAACACTCTGATGTAATGACCCTCAGCAGTGGAACCATCACACCTCAACACTGATGTAATGACCCTCAGCACTGGAACCATCACACCTCAACACTCTGATGTAATGACCCTCAGCACTGGAACCATCACACCTCAACACTCTCATGTAATGACCCTCAGCACTGGAACCAAAACACCTCAACACTCTGATGTAATGACCCTCAGCACTGGAACCATCACACCTCAACACTGATGTAATGACCATCAGCACTGGAACCATCACAGCTCAACACTGATGTAATGACCCTCAGCACCATTGAGTCAGTCACTATAATAACCGATACTCCACTCTTTGTACCTTTTGTGGTGGAGCATCACTCGTGACTCGTATGTGTGTGTGTGTATGTGTGTGTGTATGTGTGTGTGTGTGCTCTGCAGAACATAAATGTTTTATGCACCAATACAATTTGATATGGTTTAATCTCAGCCCTTCCATAGGGAATTCAACATATAATTCAACTTTATGGAACTGCCCTGCAGCTCATACTTAGAAGCATAGTGTCTCACATACACAGACACAAGCACACACCACAGACACACAGCTACCCATGTCCAAGTATATCATTGGATTGTCACAGGCCGGCTCATAGCCTGTGGCAAAAATGAGGGCACGCGAACAGGTATAGGGCAATTAACAAAACTATTAACTTTAAACTAAGAAAAAGGAATGAGGTGTGGAAGTATCATAATGTAAGGTGTATGTGAAGTGCATGGATGCGTGAATCTGTGTGTGAATGACTGAGTGAAAACTATGCAAAACTACACAAGAACAAACAATACAGGTTCATACATGGAGGAGCGGAGAGAGAGGTGATTAGTGACAGTTTAAATACTCTGATCCCAGGTGACTCCAGTCACTAACGACCCTCCTCTGCCTGCAAGAGGAACCGCCCCTGCAATGCAGAGGAGGAGCCGTGACACCCCCCTCCTTAAAATGAAGGTCCCACCCTCAACCCAACTTCCTCCAACATATTCAAAACAATTCAAATTCCCTAGTAGTAGCCCCGTGTCCTCCAACTGACTGTCCACCCCTCAAACTCGGCAGCCCTGGTACCTGGGGAGCAATTTAAGAGGAAAGAAGCCCGTAGGGGTCAGCAGAGAGAAGATACAAACTAGGTTAAACTTCTTGATACTACCCATCTCGCATGCGGGAGCGTAATCATCGCCTCAAACTAATTAGCATAATGCAGTGGACATAAATATCCCTAGAAAATGTTCCTATTCATGAAAATCACATTGAGACACAGATTAGCTTTTTGTTAATCACACTGTCATCTCAGATTTTCAAAAGATGCTTTACTGCCAACGCTAGACAAGCATTTGTGTAAGTTTATCATAGACTAGCATAGCATTATGCCCTGCTTGCAGCAGGCAACATTTTCACGAAAATAAGAAAAGCAATCAAATTAAATCATTTACCTTTGAAGAACTTTGGATATTTTCACTCAGGAGACTCCCAGTTAGATAGCGAATGTTCCTTTTTTCCAAAAATAATATTTTTGTAGGTGAAATAGCTCCCGTTTGTTCTTCACGTTTGGCTGAGAAATCGACCGGAAAATGCGGTCACTACAACGGCAAACTTTTTTCCAAATTAGCTCCATAATATCAACATAAACATGCCAAACGTTGTTTAGAATCAATCCTCAAGGTGTTTTTCACATATCTATTCGATAATATATCCGTCGGGACAATTGGTTTCTCATTAGAAGCGATTGGAATAATGGCTACCTCAGTACTTTACGCAAGATTTTCTGCGGGAGCCATCATGTGACCACTTGCTCAATGTGGTCCCTTATGGCTATTCTTCAACATAAATGCGTAAAAAGACGTCACAATGCTGTAGACACCTTGGGGAATACGTAAAAAACGTAAGCTCATTCGTAGCCCATTCACAGCCATATAAGGAGTCATTGGAAAAACAAAGCCCAACGCATCAGGCACTGGTTGGGATTTTGCACAGACCTCAGAAAAATAAGTGGGTTGTGGTCAGTGAACACATTTAAAGGGGTCAAACCAGAACCAACAGACCTCGAAGTGCTGTAAAGCCCAAATGAGACCTAAAGCCTAATTTTCAATTACAGAATTGTTTTTCTGATACTTGTTACATTTCTGGGAGAAGAAACTGACTGGACACTCAACATTGTTATCATTCTCCTGGAGAAGCACAGCCCCAGCGCTGATTTGACTGGCGTCTACCTGCAATTTGAAAGGTTTCCCAAAATTTGGTGCTGCCAATACAGGTGCCAAACACAAAAGAGCCTTAACTGCATCAAATGCCTCTTGACACTGGGTGGACCAGATAAATTCACTTTACGCAACACTTTACGCAACACATTGAAAGAACCACAATATTTTGTCTGAAAAGGTGAGAGGCAGAAGAGCAAGTACACGATCACCGGGACTAAACTTACGCAGCTCAACCTGTCCATCATATTTCAGTTTCATTTTCCGTTGAGAAGATTTTAGTTTAATTCGCCAGTTCACCAGCCCTATACAACTTCAACCTAAAACCATTTACATAGTCAATAAGGTTCTGAGGAGGTTCCTCAGGCAAACAACCATCCTGCAACACTGCTAAAGGCCCATGCACCTTATGACCAAACACTCCAAGTAATTTGGGCTAAACCCTGTGCTTTCCTGCACTACTTCACGGGCAGCTAGTAACCGCCAAGGTAACCCCTCCTCCCAATCTGCAGACAGTTCTGTACAGTATGCACAAAGCAAGGATTTTAAAGTTTGATGAAAACTTTATGGAACGCAGTAGACTTGTTGTGTTTAACTTTAAGCTGTTTGAGAACCTGAGCAAATAACTGGTAGGTAAAGTTAGACCCCTGATCTGACTGGATGATTTTTGGAATCCCAAATGTTGAAATAAATTGAGTTAACGCTTTAACTACTGATTTTGAAGTTATGGTACTCAAGGAAAAAGCTGCCGGAAACTGGTTGCTTGACACATAACAGTTAATAAGTAGCTATGACCTGACTTGGACCTTGGTAAAGGCCCTACACAATCGATAATAAGATGCTCAAAAGGTTGCCCTATGGCTGGTATTGTATACAAAGGTGCTGGCTGTACAACCTGGTTTGGCTTGCTTGTGCGCTGACACGTATCACAAGTTTTAATAAACTGAGATACATTGCGCTTTAAACGTGGCCAGAAAAAATAACGAAGTATGCGATCATAAGTTTTACGAACACCCATATGACCTGCCACATCACCATGTGAAGTTTGCAACACTTTATTTCGCAAAGTAGTAGGTACAACTATTTGAAAGACTGGTTCTCCTAGACCCTGATCACAGTGTGGAACACATTACCTTACCAACAGCCCATCAAGAATAAAAAATAACACAGCACTATTCCTCACCACTGAATAAGGAGAAACTTTATCAAACAGATCAGCCAAGTTAGTATCGGCCTTTTGCTCAGCCATCAATGAATCTCTAGAACTAGTCAACTGTTCTGTCTGGAGTTTGACTGGCAACTCAAGACCTTCTGGCTTTACTCTCAATCTCCTTACGAGAGGCCGCGCAGGTAACCGCACAAACTGGAAATACCTCAGTTTTGATCCGGAGATTCCCTTGCAGGGGACACTGAAGGTTGCTTCTTACAGATGTTTAGTTTTCCATCTGCCCACACCTTACTACCTGCCAAGTCATTCCCCAAAATCATGTGGACTCCATCTACTGGCAACTGGGGTCTAACCCCAACCTCTACACCACTCTCTACCAGACCAGACTTTAGGGTAACTTCATGTAAAGGATAAGAGAATGGAACTAAACCCATACCACATACCATTACACAACTGCCAGTATCAGACTCTTTAGAGAACGGCAAAACAGATTCCAGAATAAAATAATCTAATGCTCCAGTGTCTTTTAAGAACTTGATTGAAACATTTTGGTTGCCATCTACCACGGACACTACACCATCTGAAATAAAGGCTGAAAAATCACAGAGGGAAGACTGAGAATCAAACTCAACGAGTGGCTGAAAAAGCTCACCCTAGTGGTCAGAGGCTGCAACAGGACTTGCCATCACAGCAGGTTTAACTTTGATTTAAGCAGAGGACAATCTTTCTTCCAATGTCCTTCAACTAAACAGTAGCGACAGGTATTTGCATTAATCGCTGCCTTGTATCCTTTTCCCTCTCGCTCTCATCCAACACCTCCCACACTGCCCCTACTCGGATGGTATCGCGCCGTCCCAACCTTCGCTCTCTCTCCCCCGCTACTCTCTCCTCTTCCATCCTATCATCTCTTCCCTCCGCTCAAACCTTCTCCCACCTACCTCCTGATTCTGCCTCCTCAACCCTCCTCTCCTCCCTCTCTGCATCCCTTGACTCTCTATGTCCCCTATCCTCCAGGCCGGCTCGGTCCTCCCCTCCCGCTCCGTGGCTCGATGACTCATTGCGAGCTCACAGAACAGGGCTCCGGGCAGCCGAGCGGAAATGGAGGAAAACACGCCTCCCTGCGGACCTGGCATCCTTTCACTCCCTCCTCTCTACATTTTCCTCCTCTGTCTCTGCTGCTAAAGCCACTTTCTACCACGCTAAATTCCAAGCATCTGCCTCTAACCCTAGGAAGCTCTTTGCCACCTTCTCCTCCCTCCTGATTCCTCCGCCCCCCCCTCCTCCCTCTCTGCAGATGACTTCGTCAACCATTTTGAAAAGAAGGTCGACGACATCCGATCCTCGTTTGCTAAGTCAAACGACACCGCTGGTTCTGCTCACACTGCCCTACCCTGTGCTCTGACCTCTTTCTCCCCTCTCTCTCCAGATGAAATCTCGCGTCTTGTGACGGCCGGCCGCCCAACAACCTGCCCGCTTGACCCTATCCCCTCCTCTCTTCTCCAGACCATTTCCGGAGACCTTCTCCCTTACCTCACCTCGCTCATCAACTCATCCCTGACCGCTGGCTACGTCCCTTCCGTCTTCAAGAGAGCGAGAGTTGCACCCCTTCTGAAAAAACCTACACTCGATCCCTCCGATGTCAACAATTACAGACCAGTATCCCTTCTTTCTTTTCTCTCCAAAACTCTTGAACGTGCCGTCCTTGGCCAGCTCTCCCGCTATCTCTCTGAATGACCTTCTTGATCCAAATCAGTCAGGTTTCAAGACTAGTCATTCAACTGAGACTGCTCTCCTCTGTATCACGGAGGCGCTCCGCACTGCTAAAGCTAACTCTCTCTCCTCTGCTCTCATCCTTCTAGATCTATCGGCTGCCTTCGATACTGTGAACCATCAGATCCTCCTCAACCACCCTCTCCGAGTTGGGCATCTCCGGCGCGGCCCACGCTTGGATTGCGTCCTACCTGACAGGTCGCTCCTACCAGGTGGCGTGGCGAGAATCTGTCTCCTCACCACGCGCTCTCACCACTGGTGTCCCCCAGGGCTCTGTTCTTGGCCCTCTCCTATTCTCGCTATACACCAAGTCACTTGGCTCTGTCATAACCTCACATGGTCTCTCTTATCATTGCTATGCAGACGACACACAATTAATCTTCTCCTTTCCCCCTTCTGATGACCAGGTGGCGAATCGCATCTCTGCATGTCTGGCAGACATATCAGTGTGGATGACGGATCACCACCTCAAGCTGAAACTCGGCAAGACGGAGCTGCTCTTCCTCCCGGGGAAGGACTGCCCGTTCCATGATCTCGCCATCACGGTTGACAACTCCATTGTGTCCTCCTCCCAGAGCGCCAAGAATCTTGGCGTGATCCTGGACAACACCCTGTCGTTCTCAACCAACATCAAGGCGGTGGCCCGTTCCTGTAGGTTCATGCTCTACAACATCCGCAGAGTACGACCCTGCCTCACACAGGAAGCGGCGCAGGTCCTAATCCAGGCACTTGTCATCTCCCGTCTGGATTACTGCAACTCGCTGTTGGCTGGGCTCCCTGCCTGTGCCATTAAACCCCTTCAACTCATCCAGAACGCCGCAGCCCGTCTGGTGTTCAACCTTCCCAAGTTCTCTCACGTCACCCCGCTCCTCCGTTCTCTCCACTGGCTTCCAGTTGAAGCTCGCATCCGCTACAAGACCATGGTGCTTGCCTACGGAGCTGTGAGGGGAACGGCACCTCAGTACCTCCAGGCTCTGATCAGGCCCTACACCCAAACAAGGGCACTGCGTTCATCCACCTCTGGCCTGCTCGCCTCCCTACCACTGAGGAAGTACAGCTCCCGCTCAGCCCAGTCAAAACTGTTCGCTGCCCTGGCCCCCCAATGGTGGAACAAACTCCCTCACGACGCCAGGACAGCGGAGTCAATCACCACCTTCCGGAGACACCTGAAACCCCACCTCTTTAAGGAATACCTAGGATAGGATAAGTAATCCCTCTCACCCCCCTTAAGTTTTAGATGCACTATTGTTAAGTGACTGTCCCACTGGATGTCATAAGGTGAATGCACCAATTTGTAAGTCGCTCTGGATAAGAGCGTCTGCTAAATGACTTAAATGTAATGTAAATGTAAATGTAAGTCCTCCAGACCCAAACCTCTGCTGAGGTCTTTGGAAAGAAGCCCCAGAAAATGGTGACCTACTATTCCTAGGAGTAAGGTAATTGTATGGTACATGTCACTGTTTGACTCAAAATGGCTTTTATGTGTTAGCCTGTACTCATCTGCAAGGATTGCTGCATCACTTGGAGACGTAACTTCATTCATGTATGTAGCAACCTGGTCAGATACAGAATTTCTGAACTGTTCTAACACAATCAAATTAGACAGACCCTCGAAAGTACTAACTTCAGAAGCTGTACACCAACGATTAAATGCAGAAGTCAAATCACAAACAGGTTTGTGAATCTAACTTTTTCCTTTAACAAAAACGTTGAAGATATGCCTCTGGCACAAGCTCGTAGACCTTCAGAACTGCTGATTTAAATTAACTATACTGTCAGCTACACTCAGTGCTGTAAAAGCCTCACAAGCTTTACCTGTAAGTACACATTGAGACAACATAGTCATGTCCAAATCTGACCAAGCTCTAGCTTCCGCAATACGCTCAAATAAAGAAAAGTATGTGTCTGGATCTGACTCATCAAATTTTTGGCAACAAACGACTATTCTGTGAAACATCAAACTGTGCTAGTCCTTCCTTCTATTAGCATTTCTCAATTGCTCTCGCTCTAACTGCATTTGCAACAGCTCCCTTTGCTGCTCAAAAGTTAATGAAGGGCTAGACTGAAAACCTGCACCCTCACTTCTCGCAGACTGACCCCAAAAACACGAATTTCTCTAAGACCCTGCTTTAATCTAGTTTTAACGGTCTCTTAAATGTTTTTATCAACAATCTCAATCTGATAATGTTCAGCAATTTCAATTAACTGCTCCTTAGTACACAACTCTAAGGCTACCTCTGAAGGAGCTTGAACAAAACTAGTCAAATTGGAAGACATTTTCCTCAACCAATACAACTATTACAAATGCAAAAAAAAAAACTCACCTGCTGTCAGTCTGGGTTCAAGGACAGGAGCCACAGCCCACTATCCTCCAAAAACAACTAACTAACTGGCCCTGATCTTCGTGCAGTCACATGTGGTGGGGTTTTATGCACACAAAACCAGTGGAGTGGAAAAGACAACCAGAAACTGGCAGCCCCCCCATAACCACGGAGGTGCTCCCGAGCCGATGTAGGGGAAAAGGGAAAGAGATGCTCTACCCACGTTCACTGCCACCTAAAACAAAGACACCATGAGCCTCCTATTGACACTCAGTGATAAGCCTGAACATGAGGACTCCCACCTAAAAACAAAACTCAGAAAAACCCAGAGTGAATTGCTAACCAAATTTAGCTACCAAGCTAACTGAACCAAAAGAACATACGGCTCTCAATGCTCTCTCCAATATTGGCCAACCAAAACATCCCCTCCAACAAAAAAATTGTCAATCTGAACTAAACTAACCCAAGTTAACTACGTACAAAACAATAATCAAATAAGCCAAATTACAAATAAACAAACATATCAATAATAAGACAGACAATCTAGACAAAACCTTAACCAACTATAACAAAATGTTAAAGTAAACTAAAATACTATTAGTAAGACTAAAGTACAATTAACTCTAACTTACAGATGAGCCCCCACTTGTCACAGGCCGGCTCATGAGGAGACGCGAACAGGTATAGGCCAATTTTAAAAAAATCTTTATTGTAAACAAAATTATTAACTTCTTGGATATAGGGGGCGCACTTTAAATTTATGGATAAAAAAACATTCCCGTTTTAAACAAGATATTTTTTCGTGAAAAGATGCTCGACTATGCATATAATTGACTGCTTTGGAAAGAAAACACTCTGACGTTTCCAAAACTGCAAAGATATTATCTGTGAGTGCCACAGAACTGATGCTACAGGCGAAACCAAGATGAAATTTCAAACAGGAAATGCCCCAGATTCTGAAGGCGCTGTGTTCCAATGTCTCCTTATATGGCTGTGAATGCGCCAGGAATGAGCCTACACTTTCTGTCATTTCCCCAAGGTGTCTGCAGCATTGTGACGTATTTGTAGGCATATCATTGGAAGATTGACCATAAGAGACTACATTTATCAGGTGCCCGCTTGCTGTCCTCCGTCAAAATTATTGCGTAATCTCCAGCTGCGTGCATTTTTCCATTTGGTTCAGAGGAGAAACCAAACTGCCACAAATTATTTATCATCGAATAGATATGTAAAAAACACCTTGAGGTTTGATTCTAAACAACGTTTGCCATGTTTCTGTCGATATTATAGAGTTAATTTGGAAAAAAAGTTTGGCGTTGTAATGACTGAATTTTCAGGGGGTTTTCTTAGCCAAAAGTGATGAACAAAACGGAGCGATTACTCCTACACAAATAATATTTTTGGAACAACTGAACATTTGCTATCTAACTGAGAGTCTCCTCATTGAAAACATCCGAAGTTCTTCAAAGGTAACTGATTTTATTTGAATGCTTTTCTTGTTTTTGTGAAAATGTTGCCTGCTGAATGCTAGACTTAATGCTATGCTAGCTATCAATACTCTTACACAAATGCTTGTGTAGCTATGGTTGAAAAGCATATTTTGAAAATCTGAGATGACAGTGTTATTAAAACCTGTTAAGACTCTAGGGGCAGTATTTCATTTTTGGATAAAAAGACGTGCCCGTTTTAAGCGCAATATTTGGTCACGAAAAGATGCTCGACTATGCTTGGAATTGATAGTTTTGGAAAGAAGACACTCTGACATTTCCAGAACTGCAAAGATTTTCACTGCGAGTGCCATAGAACAAAATCTACAGGTAAAACCAAGATGTTTGAGTGACCAGGAAATCAACAGGATTTCTGGAGGCACGTTTTCCATGATCTCCTTATATGGCTGTGAATGCGACAGGAATGAACGGACACTTCCTATCGTTTCCCCCAGGTGTCTGCAGCATTGTGACGTATTTGTAGGCATATCATTGGAAGATTGACCATAAGAGCATACAATTACCAAGTGTCCCGCACGGTGTCTGCGTGGAAATTGGTGCGCAAAAGTCAGGTACCAGTATTTTTCCATCCGAATCAGAGAAGAATGCATGCTTCCAGGGAAGGCATTTCAATGAAGAGATATATGACAAAACACCTTGAGGATTGATTCAAACAACGTTTTCCATGTTTCAGTCGATATTATGGAGTTAATTCGGAAAAAAGTTTGACGTTTAGGTGACTGAATTTTCGGTTAGTTTCGGTAGCCAAATGCATAGTAACAAAACGGAACGTTGTGTCCTACACAAGCATCTTTCAGGAAAAACTGGACATCTGCTATGTAACTGAGAGTCTCCTCATTGAAACATCTGAAGTTCTTCAAAGGTAAATTATTTTATTTGATCCCTTTGCTGGTTTTTGTGAATGTTGCGTGCTAAATGCTAACGCTAAATGCTAAGCTAGCTATCACCACTCTTACACAAATTATTGATTTTCTCTGGTTCTAAAGCATATTTTGAAAATCTGAGACGACAGGATTGTTAAGAAAAGGATAAGCTTGAGGACAGGCATATTTATTTCATTTCATTTGCAATTTTCAGAAATCGCTAATTTTGCGTTATGGTAATGAGCTTGAGGCTGTAGTCACGATCCCGGATCCGGGATGGGGCGGCCTAAGTTAACAGAAGGCTAAGCTTGTGAGCCAATATATTTATTTCATTTCATTTGCGATTTCCATGAATAGTTAACATTGCGGTATGGTAATGAGCTTGAGGCTATGATTACGCTCCCGGATACGGGACTGCTCGACGCAAGACGTTAACTTTAACCTGCAGTGACGCCCAGCCCATGAACAGGACCATTATCATCATCTGACACTAGTTAGCATAACGCAAAAGACATAAATCTTCCTAGAAAATCTTCCTATTCATGAAAATCACAGGTGAAATATATTGGAACACAGCTTAGCCTTTTGTTAATCACCCTGTCATCTCAGATTTTAAAAATATGCTTTACACCCAATGCTAGACAAGCATTTGTGTAAGTTTATCATAGCCTAGCATAGCATTATGCCTTGCTAGCAGGAAATCAGAAAAGCAATCAAATTAAATTGTTTACCTTTGATGAACTTTGGATATTTTCACTCACGAGACTCCCAGGTAGTCAGCCAAAGTTCATTTTTTCCCAAAATATTATTTTTGTAGGCGAAATAGCTCCATTTGTTCTTCACTTTTGGCTGAGAAATCGCCCGGAAATTGCGGTCACCACAAAGCCAAAAAATATTCCAAATTAGCTCCATAATATCGACAGAAACATGGCAACCGTTGTTTAGAATCCATCCTCAAGGTGTTTTTCTAATATCTATTCGATAATATATCTGTCTGAACAATTCCTTTTTCTCTAGGACCGATTGGAGTAATGGCTACCTCTGCACTTTACACGAGAATCTCTCTCGGAGCCACCATGTGACCACTTACGCAATGTGCCCCATACGGCTATTCTTCAACAGAAATGTGTAAAACTATGTCACAATGCTGTAGACACCTTGGGGAATACGTAGAATACGTAAGCTCGTTAAAAAAAAGGAATGAGGTGAGGAAGTATCATAATGTAAGGTGTATGTGCATGGATGCGTAAATCTGTGTGTGTGAATGAATGACTGAGTGAAAACTATGCAAAACTACAAAATAACAAACAAAACAGGTTCATACCTGGAGGAGCGGAGACAGAGAGAGAGGTGATTAGTGACAGTTTAAATACTCTGATCCCAGGTGACTCCAATCACTAATGACCCTCCTCTGCCTGCAGGAGGAACCGCCCCTGCAATGCAGAGGAGGAGCCGTGACAGGATACATAATCAAATCATTATATAACGTGTGATTTAAAATTCAACACCTAAAAATAAATATTGATAAATCCTGAGAACACAGCACCACATAATTGAAAAAGCAGCATCCATGTGTAATCCTCTCATCTGTCTTTTCTATTATATAGGTGTGGAACTGTTCTTTTGATTTGACTGTCCTGCTATTATTCTCAGATCAGAATGCACTAACATCCCAGTTATTAGGAATCCAGAAGAATGGTTCACATTAGTTTCTATCTCTACATTGCGCTTTTGATCAAAACTCATGCATCATGCTTACCTATCTGCAACATTAGTTAATTGGGGAGGGAACATCTACACTGAGTGTACAAAACATTAGGAACCCCTCCTCTTTCCATGACATCGACTGACCAGGTAAAAGCTAGTGATCCCTTATTGATGTAATCTGTTAAATTCAACTCAATCAGTGTAGATGAATGGGAGGAGACAGGTTAAAGAATGATTTTTAAGCTTTGAGACAACTGAGACATTGATTGTGTATGTGTGCCATTCAGAGGGTGAATGGGCAAGACAAAATATTTAAGTGCCTTTGAATGTGGTATTGTAGTAGGTGCCAGGCGCATCGGTTTGGGTCAAGAACTACAACGCTGCTGGGTTTTTCATGCTCAACAGTTTCCTGTGTGTATCAAAAATGGTCCACCACCCAAAGGACATCCAGCTAGCTTGACACAACTGTGAGAAGAATTGGAGTCAACTTGGGCCAGAAATCCTGTAGAAAGCTTTCGACACCTTGTAGAGTCCATCCCCAAACGAATTAAGGCAGTTCTGAAGGGGAAAAAGGAAATTGTTCTTAACGTTTTGTACAGTCAGTGTATGCATGAGTAAGCATATTAGTATGATTCTTACCATGTGAAGTGTTCTGAGCTCTTGGAGAAGTGCAATATAAATGTTCTGTAAATCCAGTTTGAAGTGAAAAGCATTGTATTCTGATCTACAATGCCACTTTGATACTGTATTACTGGGTTGAAGGCCTAAAGTTATCGCCTAGCTTTTCCCCAAGGTGATAATCTGTAAATAGCGTTGCGTACTTCAGGCCAAAGACGCACACATTTTCATACAAGGGAGGGGAAATATACACACACTCCCAGCCAGCCGCTATAACACTGGAGGAGCCCTCCTCCCCACCTACTCCCAACCCTTGTCTGGGGGAGGGGTACGAATAAGTTAACCCAGTATGAGACTAGGGGGAATCAGCTACCACATACATAAACAGGGAGGTATTCGAGAACCATGCAGCCAATACTGGGTTTGATGGGGTAAACGTATTCCACCTTAATTGAAAGTGTAAACTTTCCCTCCTTCTTTTCTGGGTCCATCTCTGTTTGGAGGGTGTTTCTCTCCTTCTCTGTCTCCGTAATGCAACACCACAGACCATAACCTGATCACCATTAGAAAGTGACCAGTACTATTCAGCATAGTGTCTTGGGAGGTCAGCATAGTACTGTGTGTTTCTACAGGGGTTGTTAAACAGGCATAAACCAATCATCCTTTTTTCAGGCAACTTTATTTCCCTAGCAACAGAAGTGTTTTCTTCCCTCAGTGTAACCTCAGCTCAGTCCAGCTCAGTCCATCTGCGTCCCATGCTACACACACACGCACACAAATGTGCATACATGCGCGCACACACACACACACACACACACACACACACACACACACACACACACACACACACACACACACACACACACACACACACACACACACACACACACACACACACACACACACACACACACACACACACACACACACACACACAGTACTGCCAGTACTCTTGCTCACACCCCTGCGTGTCCCCTTGGTCCAGCAAAGTCTGTCTCTCACACATGACCACACCACTCCTAAATACTCTCTCATGCACTCTCTCCTTTTATCTTTCCCTCTCATTCTCTCTATCCCTCTTCTCTCCTCTCTGTTAGTGTTGCTGGGACCTCCAGGTGTTATTGGACTGTTTTAACCTGCATGCTTCCACATTGGCCTAAATATGTCTCATCCTATTCATCTCTCTCTCTCTCTCTCTCTCTCTCTCTCTCTCTCTCTCTCTCTCTCTCTCTCTCTCTCTCTGTGTATGCTTGACCTACAGAAGGCTTTTGATACAGTTAACCACTGTCTCCTAATCGCTAAATTGGAGACACTGGGGTTAAGCATTATCCCTCTAGGCTGGGTAAAGTCCTATTTATCAGGAAGCGAGCAAGTAGTAGAGGTTAATGGTTCACTGTCTCGGGTAAATCCAATGAGTTGTGGCGTTCCGCAGGGGAGCGTGCTTGGGATGTTTTTATTGTATATTAACGATATGAAAGATGCTTGTTCTTGCCGTCTTTTCCTTAATGCGGATGACTCTACGCTTCTGGTGTCTCACGAAAGTAAAACTATGTTGGAGAATATACTTAGCACAGAGCTTACTAACATTAGCAAATGGCTTGGAGATAATAAGCTATCTCTGCACTTAGGGAAAACTGAAGCAATTATTTTTGGATCCAGACCTAAATTGTTTAGGTTGTCTGAAATCAGAGTGGAGTTAGGGGGTGGGGTGCTGACTACTAACACCTCTGTTAGCTACTTGGGATGTATCCACGTACTCACATAGGCAGGAGCTGTTTTCAGGAACTGAACTGGCTGCCTGTTGAGGCTAGGGTGTCCCAGATTAGACTAGGTTTGGTTTACAGGAGTATTTATGGTCCTGTTCCCAGATATCTAAGTGATTACTTTCCTCGTGTTAGGGATGCACACAATCACAGCACCAGATCAGGTGTTGCTGATGTGTGCTTATACAGGTTCAGGAGTAATGCTTGGAAAGGTGGTTTCTTGTATACTGGAGCCTCAGAATGGAATGAGTTACCTCTGCCCATAAAAACAACATTCTCTCTGGGCAGCTTTAAAAATCAAGTAGAAATATCAAAATATATGATTAATTCAAATGCCTTTATTAGTATGGCATGTTCAATAGAAACAAAGTTTTCTTTAAACCAACGCGTTTCGGCAGCATGGCCTTCGTCAGGGAGGGCCTTTGTCAAGTAAAAATATGTTTGATGTCTTCTGTGTCCATATGAATAACCCCTATGATGTAACTGGAATGACGAGACAGATGTTCTTCTTCTCTGTTTTTGTTTTATTATTTCACTGCCATACTGTGTTCCATCTTGTCCAGCCATCTTGTCTCAAGAGGACCATAATGGAAATAAGTCCCAGACATTATTGTGTGTTATCCTTCATCATTTAACAATGGAAATAAGTCCCAGGCATTATTGTGTGTTATCCTTCATGATTTAACAATGGAGATAAGTCCCAGTCATTATTGTGTGTTATCCTTCATCATTTAACAATGGAAATAATCCCAGGCATTATTGTGTGTTATCCTTCATCATTTAACAATGGAAATAATCCCAGGCATTATTGTGTGTTATCCTTCATGATTTAACAATGGAAATAAGTCCCAGACATTATTGTGTGTTATCCTGTCATGTTTTGTCATTTATTATCTTGTCTTGTCCCTGTGCTTCCCATTCTATTCGTTTCCCTCTGCTGGTCTTATTAGGTTCTTTCCCTCTTTCTATCCCTCTCTCTCCCCCTCCCTCTCTCACTCTCTCGCTCTCTCTTCTCTCTATCGTTCCGTTCCTGCTCCCAGCTGTTCCTATTCCCCTAATCAATCATTTAGTCTTCCCACACCTGTTCCCGATCCTTTCCCCTGATTAGAGTCCCTATTTCTTCCTTTGTGTTCCGTTCCTGTCCTGTCGGTTCCTTGTCTAGAATTCACCGTGCTGTGTTTGTGTATCGCCCTGTCGTGTCGTGTTTTCCTCAGATGCTGCGTGGTGAGCAGGTGTCTGAGTCTGTCTGGTTCAAGTGCCTTCCCGAGGCAACCTGCTGTTCACCTGCTGTTCAAGATCGAGTCTCCAGTTTGTCCTCGTCATTTCGAGTGAAAGTTGTGTTTTTTGTTTGTATTTACTTTACTGGATTAAAGACTCTGTTTTCGCCAAGTCGCTTTTGGGTCCTCTTTCACCTGCATGACAGAAGGAACCGACCAAGGAATGGACCCAGCGACTTCAGACGCTCGTTACACTGCCGTCGAGATCCAAGGAGCCATGCTCGGCAGACACGAGCAGGAATTGTCTGCTGCTCGCCATGCCGTGGAGAACCTGGCCGCTCAGGTTTCCGACCTCTCTGGACAGTTCCAGAGTCTACGTCTCGTGCCACCTGTTACTTCCTGGCCTGCCGAGCCTCCAGAACCTAGGGTTAATAACCCACCTTGCTACTCCGGGCAGCCCACTGAGTGCCGCTCCTTTCTCACGCAGTGTGAGATTGTGTTCTCTCTCCAACCCAACACATACTCTAGAGAGAGAGCTCGGGTTGCTTACGTCATTTCACTCCTTACTGGCCGGGCTCGAGAATGGGGCACAGCTATCTGGGAGGCAAGGGCTGATTGCTCTAACAAGTTCCAGAACTTTAAAGAGGAGATGATTCGGGTTTTTGACCGTTCAGTTTTTGGTAGGGAGGCTTCTAGGGCCCTGGCTTCCTTATGCCAAGGTGAACGGTCCATAACGGATTATTCTATTGAGTTTCGCACTCTTGCTGCCTCTAGTGAGTGGAACGAGCCGGCGCTGCTCGCTCGTTTTTTGGAGGGACTCCACGCAGTGGTTAAGGATGAGATTCTCTCCCGGGAGGTTCCTTCAGATGTGGACTCTTTGATTGCTCTCGCCATCCGCATAGAACGACGGGTAGATCTTCGTCACCGGGCTCGTGGAAGAGAGCTCGCATCAACGGTGTTTCCCTGCTCCGCATCGCAACCATCTCCCTCCTCTGGCTCAGTCTGAGCCCATGCAGCTGGGAGGGATTCGCATCTCGACTAAGGAGAGGGAACGGAGGATCACCAACCGCCTGTGCCTCTATTGCGGAGTTGCTGGACATTTTGTTAATTCATGTCCAGTAAAAGCCAGAGCTCATCTGTAAGCGGAGGGCTACAGGTGAGCGCAACTACTCAAGTCTCTCCATCAAGATCCTGTACTACTTTGTCGGTCCATCTACGCTGGACCGGTTCGGGTGCTACATGTAGTGCCTTGATAGACTCTGGGGCTGAGGGTTGTTTCATGGACGAAGCATGGGTTCGGAAACATGACATTCCTTTCAGAGAGTTAGAGAAGCCTACGCCCATGTTCGCCTTAGATGGTAGTCATCTTCCCAGTATCAGATTTGAGACACTACCTTTAACCCTCACAGTATCTGGTAACCACAGTGAGACTATTTCTTTTTTGATTTTCCGTTCACCGTTTACACCTGTTGTTTTGGGTCATCCCTGGCTAGTATGTCATAATCCTTCTATTAATTGGTCTAGTAATTCTATCCTATCCTGGAACGTTTCTTGTCATGTGAAGTGTTTAATGTCTGCCATCCCTCCCGTTTCTTCTGTCCCTACTTCTCAGGAGGAACCTGGCGATTTGACAGGAGTGCCGGAGGAATATCATGACCTGCGCACGGTCTTCAGTCGGTCCCGAGCCAACTCCCTTCCTCCTCACCGGTCGTATGATTGTAGTATTGATCTCCTTCCGGGGACCACTCCTCCTCGGGGTAGACTATACTCTCTGTCGGCTCCCGAACGTAAGGCTCTCGAGGATTATTTGTCTGTGTCTCTTGACGCCGGTACCATAGTGCCTTCTTCCTCTCCGGCCGGGGCGGGGTTCTTTTTGTTAAGAAGAAGGACGGTACTCTGCGCCCCTGCGTGGATTATCGAGGGCTGAATGACATAACGGTTAAGAATCGTTATCCGCTTCCCCTTATGTCATCAGCCTTCGAGATTCTGCAGGAGCCAGGTGCTTTACTAAGTTGGACCTTCGTAACGCTTACCATCTCGTGCGCATCAGAGAGGGGGACGAGTGGAAAACGGCGTTTAACACTCCGTTAGGGCATTTTGAGTACCGGGTTCTGCCGTTTGGTCTCGCCAATGCGCCAGCTGTTTTTCAGGCATTAGTTAATGATGTTCTGAGAGACATGCTGAACATCTTTGTTTTTGTCTATCTTGACGATATCCTGATTTTTTCTCCGTCACTCGAGATTCATGTTCAGCACGTTCGACGTGTTCTACAGCGCCTTTTAGAGAATTGTCTCTACGTAAAGTCTGAGAAGTGCTCTTTTCATGTCTCCTCCGTTACTTTTCTCGGTTCCGTTATTTCCGCTGAAGGCATTCAGATGGATTCCGCTAAGGTCCAAGCTGTCAGTGATTGGCCCGTTCCAAGGTCACGTGTCGAGTTGCAGCGCTTTTTAGGTTTCGCTAATTTCTATCGGCGTTTCATTCGTAATTTCGGTCAAGTTGCTGCCCCTCTCACAGCTCTTACTTCTGTCAAGACGTGTTTTAAGTGGTCCGGTTCCGCCCAGGGAGCTTTTGATCTTCTAAAAGAACGTTTTACGTCCGCTCCTATCCTCGTTACTCCTGACGTCACTAGACAATTCATTGTCGAGGTTGACGCCTTCAGAGGTAGGCGTGGGAGCCATTCTATCCCAGCGCTTCCAGTCTGACGATAAGGTTCATCCTTGCGCTTATTTTTCTCATCGCCTGTCGCCATCTGAGCGCAACTATGATGTGGGTAACCGTGAACTGCTCGCCATCCGCTTAGCCCTAGGCGAATGGCGACAGTGGTTGGAGGGGGCGACCGTTCCTTTTGTCGTTTGGACAGACCATAAGAACCTTGAGTACATCCGTTCTGCCAAACGACTTAATGCCCGTCTCAAGCTCGTTGGGCGTTGTTTTTCGCTCGTTTCGAGTTTGTGATTTCTTACCGTCCGGGTAGCAAGAACACCAAGCCTGATGCCTTATCCCGTCTGTTTAGTTCTTCTGTGGCTTCTACTGATCCCGAGGGGATTCTTCCTTATGGGCGTGTTGTCGGGTTAACAGTCTGGGGAATTGAAAGACAGGTTAAGCAAGCACTCACGCACACTGCGTCGCCGCGCGCTTGTCCTAGTAACCTCCTTTTCGTTCCTGTTTCCACTCGTCTGGCTGTTCTTCAGTGGGCTCACTCTGCCAAGTTAGCTGGTCATCCCGGTGTTCGAGGCACTCTTGCGTCTATTCGCCAGCGCTTTTGGTGGCCGACTCAGGAGCGTGACACGCGCCGTTTCGTGGCTGCTTGTTCGGACTGCGCGCAGACTAAGTCGGGTAACTCTCCTCCTGCCGGTCGTCTCAGACCGCTCCCCATTCCTTCTCGACCATGGTCTCACATCGCCCTAGACTTCATTACCGGTCTGCCTTTGTCTGCGGGGAAGACTGTGATTCTTACGGTTGTCGATAGGTTCTCTAAGGCGGCACATTTCATTCCCCTCGCTAAACTTCCTTCCGCTAAGGAGACGGCACAAATCATTATCGAGAATGTATTCAGAATTCATGGCCTCCCGTTAGACGCCGTTTCAGACAGAGGCCCGCAATTCACGTCACAGTTTTGGAGGGAGTTCTGTCGTTTGATTGGTGCGTCCGTCAGTCTCTCTTCCGGGTTTCATCCCCAGTCTAACGGTCAAGCAGAGAGGGCCAATCAGACGATTGGTCGCATACTACGCAGCCTTTCTTTCAGAAACCCTGCGTCTTGGGCAGAACAGCTCCCCTGGGCAGAATACGCTCACAATTCGCTTCCTTCGTCTGCTACCGGGTTATCTCCGTTTCAGAGTAGTCTGGGTTACCAGCCTCCTCTGTTCTCATCCCAGCTTGCCGAGTCCAGCGTTCCCTCCGCTCAAGCGTTTGTCCAACGTTGTGAGCGCACCTGGAGGAGGGTGAGGTCTGCACTTTGCCGTTACAGGGCACAGACTGTGAGAGCCGCCAATAAACGCAGGATTAAGAGTCCAAGGTATTGTTGCGGCCAGAGAGTGTGGCTTTCCACTCGCAACCTTCCTCTTACGACAGCTTCTCGTAAGTTGACTCCGCGGTTCATTGGTCCGTTCCGTGTCTCCCAGGTCGTCAATCCTGTCGCTGTGCGACTGCTTCTTCCGCGACATCTTCGTCGCGTCCATCCTGTCTTCCATGTCTCCTGTGTTAAGCCCTTTCTTCGCACCCCCGTTCGTCTTCCCTCCCCCTCCCGTCCTTGTCGAGAGCGCACCTATTTACAAGGTACATAAGATCATGGACATGCGTTCTCGGGGACGGGGTCACCAATACTTAGTGGATTGGGAGGGTTACGGTCCTGAGGAGAGGAGTTGGGTTCCGTCTCGGGGCGTGCTGGACCGTTCACTCATTGATGATTTCCTCCGTTGCCGCCAGGATTCCTCCTCGAGTGCGCCAGGAGGCGCTCGGTGAGTGGGGGGTACTGTCATGTTTTGTCATTTATTATCTTGTCTTGTCCCTGTGCTTCCCATTCTATTCGTTTCCCTCTGCTGGTCTTATTAGGTTCTTTCCCTCTTTCTATCCCTCTCTCTCCCCCTCCCTCTCTCACTCTCTCGCTCTCTCTTCTCTCTATCGTTCCGTTCCTGCTCCCAGCTGTTCCTATTCCCCTAATCAATCATTTAGTCTTCCCACACCTGTTCCCGATCCTTTCCCCTGATTAGAGTCCCTATTTCTTCCTTTGTGTTCCGTTCCTGTCCTGTCGGTTCCTTGTCTAGAATTCACCGTGCTGTGTTTGTGTATCGCCCTGTCGTGTCGTGTTTTCCTCAGATGCTGCGTGGTGAGCAGGTGTCTGAGTCTGTCTGGTTCAAGTGCCTTCCCGAGGCAACCTGCTGTTCACCTGCTGTTCAAGATCGAGTCTCCAGTTTGTCCTCGTCATTTCGAGTGAAAGTTGTGTTTTTTGTTTGTATTTACTTTACTGGATTAAAGACTCTGTTTTCGCCAAGTCGCTTTTGGGTCCTCTTTCACCTGCATGACATATCCTTCATGATTTAACAATGGAAATAAGTCCCAGACATTATTGTGTGTTATCCTTCATGATTTAACAATGGAAATAATCCCAGGCATTATTGTGTGTTATCCTTCATGATTTAACAATGGAAATAAGTCCCAGACATTATTGTGTGTTATCCTTCATCATTTAACAATGGAAATAATCCCAGGCTTTATTGTGTGTTATCCTTCATGATTTAACAATGGAAATAAGTCCCAGACATTATTGTGTGTTATCCTTCATGATTTAACAATGGAAATAAGTCCCAGACATTATTGTGTGTTATCCTTCATGATTTAACAATGGAAATAAATCCCAGACATTATTGTGTGTTATCCTTCATCATTTAACAATGGAAATAATCCCAGGCATTATTGTGTGTTATCCTTCATGATTTAACAATGGAAATAAGTCCCAGACATTATTGTGTGTTATCCTTCATGATTTAACCATGGAAATAAGTCCCAGACATTATTGTGTGTTATCCTTCATGATTTAACAATGGAAATAAGTCCCAGACATTATTGTGTGTTATCCTTCATGATTTAACAATGGAAATAAGTCCCAGACATTATTGTGTGTTATCCTTCATGATTTAACAATGGAAATAAGTCCCAGACATTATTGTGTGTTATCCTTCATGATTTAACCATGGAAATAAGTCCCAGACATTATTGTGTGTTATCCTTCATGATTTAACAATGGAAATAAGTCCCAGACATTATTGTGTGTTATCCTTCATGATTTAACCATGGAAATAAGTCCCAGACATTATTGTGTGTTATCCTTCATGATTTAACAATGGAAATAAGTCCCAGACATTATTGTGTGTTATCCTTCATGATTTAACCATGGAAATAAGTCCCAGACATTATTGTGTGTTATCCTTCATGATTTAACAATGGAAATAAGTCCCAGACATTATTGTGTGTTATCCTTCATGATTTAACAATGGAAATAAGTCCCAGACATTATTGTGTGTTATCCTTCATGATTTAACCATGGAAATAAGTCCCAGACATTATTGTGTGTTATCCTTCATGATTTAACAATGGAAATAAGTCCCAGACATTATTGTGTGTTATCCTTCATGATTTTATTCACATGCAGGTATGGCTTTTTCAAGTTTTATGTGTGCTTGTTTTTTGAAATGGTCGAATTAATAAACTAAACTAAACTCAGCAACATAAACTAGCACCAAAACAGTCATGAGTTATAACTTGAATTATAACAAATCAAATCACATTTTATTTGTCACATACACATTGTTAGCAAATGCGAGTTTAGCGAAAGATTAACTCACTCTGTCCTGAAACCACCCACTGTGTGGTGGTCTGTTTGGATCCTCACTCCCTGGTTGTTCTGGGCTCTTGGCTGTGTGTGTGTGTGTGTGTGTATGTTTGTGCGTGTGTGTGTGTGTAATGTGTGTGTGTGTAATGTGTGTGTGTGTAATGTGCGTGTATGGAATGTGCGTGTGTGGAATGTGCGTGTGCGGAATGTGCGTGTGCGGAATGTGGGTGTGTGGAATGTGCGTGTGCGGACTGGGTTTTGGGCTCTACCACAGGCCAAGTCACTGGATTAGAAGGAAGAATTCACCAGCTAAACAAACGTAGGCCACTAGCCAGGGTCTGCCCACTCCACTGGCACTTCCACAGTCTCTCTTTCTGTCCCTGCATCCCTCTGCCGCCATTCCTCACTCACTTCTCTCTGTTTCTCTCACTGTGAATCCCTCTCTCTCTCCATCTACCTCTGCCTCCTGTATTATTATTATTCTGTCTCTTATTTTCTCACCATTTAAAAAAATGTTATAGCAAGGAAATATATGATCTCTCTGGTCTACATACTGTAGGGATAAAGTGTATTTATGGTACAGAACATCTCACTATCTCCTAACTCATCCTGTCGGAAGGGGAGAAACGAGTGAGTTCCACCCTCCTCTCATTACCTAACATCAGGAAGACAGAAGGAAAAGAGAAAAGATTTATCTCAGCAACACTGAACATCTTCTTTGTCTCTTTTATTGCCATCCTCTGACAGCCCAGATACAGGCCATCTATTTAACAGGATTAGGTGATAAGACTTCTTCCCACCTGTCCAGGCGCTCTGGGGTTCACAGAAGTCCTCTCCAGTAGCCGCTAACCTCTAGCACTACCTCCAGAGCCCTGGGCCAGGAGGGGCAGGGGCGGGTGCTGATCCCAGCCAGAGGGGCTCAGGGTTGGGTGATTTATCTATAGCTTCAGCCTGGTGGTGTGGGAGTCTCAAAGAAGAGACGGGACCATGTGACCACTAGGGATGAATGAGGACAGGGGCCAAGAGCACTGAAGGAGGGAAAGAGAAGACAAAAATGTCTGAAGATAATGATACTGGGTGGATCCACCTCCACAACATTATACAAACATTCTGCCAGCGTCGTAACAAACTAAAACAGTAACCATACAGGACCAAACCATAAAACACAGACAGAAGTTATTATCAATAATCAGCATTTTTTCCATTTGAATTGAGATGGGAGACGACTCCTGTGACGAGTGATGGTAAAACGCAAACCTCCACTATTTTTATTTCCAAAATGTATAGTGTGAATACAATATTTCTGAACTCCTTGAATATACCCTGTTCTATCTATTTTCCGTGCAGAACAAGAGGAGCGTGTGTAAACCACCAGTACGCCCCCTCACACTCTCTAACGATGGCATCGCCAGCGCTCCAAAATTAAATGAGAGAATCAGCACATTGTCTGCCAGCATGCATCCTCTCTGTCCACACAGAGGAGAGATGGAGTTGAGATAACAAGAGAACCAAGACCTTGGAGAAAATGGAAAAATAAGTGTACAAAACACGGGGATCTATTCAGTCATCAGGTTTCAGAGGGATAATGTAAAATGGCACAAAAAACACAAATACAGTGCTAGTTTGACTTTTCAGCCATTTAAAAAAATGAGAGGGTGAGGGGAAGGGGACTATGTCCAGAGAGCAGTGGATCTCGTTGGGTCAAATAGTCCACAGGTTCATCTCTCTCCTCGCTGAGCAAACAGGTGCGGATCATGTTAAATGTTCACGACTGTAGTTATAGTACTTCATTAGTCTGTCTGTCTGTCTGTCTGTCTGTCTGTCTGTCTGTCTGTCTGTCTGTCTGTCTGTCTGTCTGTCTGTCTGTCTGTCTGTCTGTCTGTCTGTCTGTCTGTCTGTCTGTCTGTCTGTCTGTCTGTCTGTCTGTCTGTCTGTCTGTCTGTCTGTCTGTCTGTCTGTCTGTCTGTCTGTCTGTCTGTCTGTCTGTCTGTCTGTCTGTCTGTCTGTCTGTCTGTCTGTCTGTCTGTCTGTCTGTCTGTCTGTCTGTCTGTCTGTCTGTCTGTCTGTCTGTCTGTCTGTCTGTGTGTGTGTGTGTGTGTGTGTGTGTGTGTGTGTGTGTGTGTGTGTGTGTGTGTGTGACAGGATCAACAGCCTAATCTCTATCTGCTGTGGACTGAGGTGACCTCTGAGAACCACAGCTGGCAAGCAGGGCTTAATGTACAGCAACACTACTGTACAGTAAGACCATCTACTGTAGTGCATGATCCAAACACACATGCACACACTAAAACACAAACGGACACACATGTGTGCAAGCAGGCAGGCTCACTTCCCTTGCAAAAACACATTAACTGACTAACAGATAGGCAGGCAGACAGATACACACACACACACGCAAACATACAGTATGGAAACAACTACTGTACAACAGACTGATAAGGTCTGAACATGTAAATCTACTGTTGAATATATACATTTGAAACATAATATCTACATAAAATAGATTGCTGCTTGATGCACATATGTTGAGATGTACAAGCCCCTTCAGACACATACAGGCATGCTTACACTGTCACGTTCTGACCATAGTTCTTTTGTGTTTTCTTTGTTTTAGTGTTGGTCAGGATGCGAGCTGAGTGGGCATTCTATGTTGCCTGTCTAGTTTTCCCGTTTCTATGTTTGGCCTGATATGGTTCTCAATCAGAGGCAGGTGTTAGTGATTGTCTCTGATTGGGAACCATATTTAGGTAGCCTGTTTTGTGTTGGGTTTTGTGGGTGGTTGCCTTCTGTCGTCGTGTGTCTGCACCAGACAGAACTGTTTCGGTTGGTTTGTATTTTGTAGCGTTCATGTTTATCATCTTTATTAAACATGATGAACACTAACCATGCTGCGCTTTGGTCCGATCCATGCTACACTCTTCAGACGAAGAGGAGGAAATCTGCCGTTACATACACAATGACAGCAAGTAGAATTAGTGTCAAAGAGTTCACCTTTAACAACAGAGTCATTGAAACAGTGTCTCCAGCCTGCATGTTTGAATAGGTATAACTACGCTACATGTCTAATGTAAACAGCCTTTTTGCTACCATAATGGAATACTCAAATATACCTGTCTGTCTGGTTGGCTGTTGTGTTTTTACCTCAGCTTTGCCAAGGCACCCGCTCCGCTCTGCCTCTCTCTGCTCCTCTCTGCCCAGACATGCAATCTAAAGCCATGATGCTACTCCAATAATATCATCCTACTATCCTTTAACGTCCCTCTAACATCTTACGTAACTGTAGAAACTGAACACCACAGCTGGCGGCCATGTTGGAAATTACCCATCAGGCCGCTATGTTCCGTTATGTGTCCTTTTACATTCAGTGGCTCTGTGCTGACTGCTGAAGGTCCACTTGAGTTCCTGGAAATCTGAAAGAGGGGGAAAGCTTGAACCCTCAGCTGGACGACTGTATCTCAGGGAGTGGGGGGGTAACCGTTTGGAGAAAACTGATATTGTACATCTTGAGGAGTCATCGGAATGTTGTCCTCTCTCATTATGTAAGGGAACACAGACACTGAACCACAGCAACAACCTCCCTCATTATGTAAGGGAACACACATCCACACTGAACCACAGCAACAACCTCTCTCATTATGTAAGGGAACACACATCCACACTGAACCACAGCAACAACCTCTCTCATTATGTAAGGGAACACACATCCACACTGAACCACAGCAACAACCTCTCTCATTATGTAAGGGAACACAGACACTGAACCACAGCAACAACCTCTCTCATTATGTAAGGGAACACAGACACTGAACCACAGCAACAACCTCTCTCATTATGTAAGGGAACACAGACACTGAACCACAGCAACAACCTCTCTCATTATGTAAGGGAACACACATCCACACTGAACCACAGCAACAACCTCTCATTATGTAAGGGAACACACATCCACACTGAACCACAGCAACAACCTCTCACATTATGTAAGGGAACACACATCCACACTTAAACACAGCAACAACCTCTCTCATTATGTAAGGGAACACACATCCACACTGAACCACAGCAACAACCTCTCTCATTATGTAAGGGAACACACATCCACACTGAAACACAGCAACAACCTCTCTCATTATGTAAGGGAACACACATCCACACTGAACCACAGCAACAACCTCTCTCATTATGTAAGGGAACACAGACACTGAACCACAGCAACAACCTCTCTCATTATGTAAGGGAACACACATCCACACTGAACCACAGCAACAACCTCTCTCATTATGTAAGGGAACACACATCCACACTGAACCACAGCAACAAACTCTCTCATTATGTAAGGGAACACACATCCACACTGAACCACAGCAACAACCTCTCTCATTATGTAAGGGAACACACATCCACACTGAACCACAGCAACAACCTCTCTCATTATGTAAGGGAACACACATCCACACTGAACCACAGCAACAACCTCTCTCATTATGTAAGGGAACACACATCCACACTGGACCACAGCAACAACCTCTCTCATTGTGTAAGGGAACACAGACACTGAACCACAGCAACAACCTCTCTCATTATGTAAGGGAACACAGACACTGAACCACAGCAACAACCTCTCTCATTATGTAAGGGAACACACATCCACACTGGACCACAGCAACAACCTCTCTCATTATGTAAGGGAACACACATCCACACTGGACCACAGCAACAACCTCTCTCATTATGTAAGGGAACACAGACACTGAACCACAGCAACAACCTCTCTCATTATGTAAGGGAACACACATCCACACTGAACCACAGCAACAATCTCTCTCATTATGTAAGGGAACACACATCCACACTGAACCACAGCAACAGCCTTGGCAACTGTTTTTCTTTCTTTTTTAATTAGAGCAAAAGATGAGAGAAATGCCAAGTGTCAATACGGCAGAAGGTGAGAATATGGCAACACCGACCTTTTAAAGCTCCCTGGTCTTTGATAATGTCAAAGATGGAGCATCTTGTTTCTCTCTTCCTTTAGATTTACCCCTATGGGTCCCCCCTCCACCCCACTGACACCCACCTATGGAACCACAGAGTACAAACTAATGGGAAACAGAGAGAGCTGTGCTGATGACTGGAGTGACCTGCACTTAGCTTTGCCCAGTAATGGTCAGTGTGTTCGAGCTTCCAGTATGGTTAGTGTGTCTGTGCTTCCAGTACGGTCAGTGTGTCTGGGCTTCCAGTATGATCAGTGTGTCTGTGCTTCCATTATGATTAGTGTGTCTGGGCTTCCAGTATGGTCAGTGTGTCTGGGCTTCCAGTATGGTCAGTGTGTCTGGGCTTCCACTATGGTCAGTGTGTCTGTGCTTCCAGTATCATCAGTGTGTCTGGGCTTCCAGTATGGTCAGTGTGTCTCGGCTTCAAATCAAATTTTATTTGTCACATACACATGGTTAGCAGATGTTAATGCGAGTGTAGCGAAATGCTTGTGCTTCTAGTCCTGACAACGCAGTAATAACCAACAAGTAATCTAACTAACAATTCCAAAACTACTGTCTTATACACACAAGTGTAAGGGGATAAAGAATATGTACATATAGATATATGAATGAGTGATGGTACAGAGCGGCATAGGCAAGATGCAGTAGATGGTATCGAGTACAGTATATACATATGAGATGAGTATGTAAACAAAGGGGCATAGTTAAAGTGGCTAGTGATACATGTATTACATAAAGATGCAGTAGATGATATAGAGTACAGTATATATGTATACATATGAGATGAATAATGTAGGGTATGTAAACATTATATTAGGTAGCATTGTTTAAAGTGGCTAGTGATATATTTTACATCATTTCCCATCAATTCCCATTATTAAAGTGGCTGGAGTTGAGTCAGTGTGTTGGCAGCAGCCACTCAGTGTTAGTGTTGGCTGTTTAATAGTCTGATGGCCTTGAGATAGAAGCTGTTTTTCAGTCTCTTGGTCCCAGTTAGATGCACCTGTACTGACCTCGCCTTCTGGATGATAGCGGGGTGAACAGGCAGTGGCTCGGGTGGTTGTTGTCCTTGATGATCTTTATGGCCTTCCTGTAACATTGGGTGGTGTAGGTGTCCTGGAGGGCAGGTAGTTTGCCCCCGGCGATGCGTTGTGCAGACCTCACTACCCTCTGGAGAGCCTTACGGTTGTGGGTGGAGCAGTTGTCGTACCAGGCGGTGATACAGCCCACCAGGATGCTCTCGATTGTGCATCTGTATAAGTTTGTGAGTGCTTTTGGTGACAAGCCAAATTTCTTCAACCTCCTGAGGTTGAAGAGGCTGCTGCGCCTTCTTCACGATGCGGTGGACCAATTCAGTTTGTCTGTGATGTGTATGCCGAGGAACTTAAAACTTGCTACCCTCTCCACTACTGTTCCACCGATGTGGATAGGGGGGTGTTCCCTCTGCTGTTTCCTGAAGTCCACAATCATCTCCTTAGTTTTGTTGACGTTGAGTGTGAGGTTATTTTCCTGACACCACACTCCGAGGGCCCTCACCTCCTCCCTGTAGGCCGTCTCGTCGTTGTTGGTAATCAAGCCTACCACTGCTGTGTCGTCCGCAAACTTGATGATTGAGTTGGAGGCGTGCGTGGCCATGCAGTCGTGGGTGAACAGGGAGTACAGGAGAGGGCTCAGAACGCACCCTTGTGGGGCCCCAGTGTTGAGGATCAGCGGGGTGGAGATGTTGTTGCCTACCATCAACACCTGGGGGCGGCCCGTCAGGAAGTCCAGTACCCAGTTGCACAGGGCGGGGTCGAGACCTAGGGTCTCGAGCTTGATGACGAGCTTGGAGGGTACTATGGTGTTAAATGCCAAGCTGTAGTCGATGAAAAGCATTCTCACATAGTATGGTCAGTGTGTCTGGGCTTCCAGTACAGTCAGTGTGTCTGGGCTTCCAGTACAGTCAGTGTGTCTGGGCTTCCAGTACGGTCAGTGTGTCTGGGCTTCTTCTCTCTTTTTCTCATCACCCTTTTTAGGAGTCGTCTCTTTCTCAGTTTATGTGTTCTCCCTCCCTCCCTCCTACGTCTCCCCCTACATCTCTCCATGACAAGGGCATCACTTTCTCTTGTTTAGTCTTTATGATGTACTCAGGCTGCATTGCCAAAGGCCTCATCCCTGGCCTTGCTTCAAGGCTCCAGGCATCACCAGGCTGACCACTGACCAGACTGATAACATGACTGGATCTTTCTGCACCAAGGCCTACTGACCACACCCTGATAACATGTCTGGATCTTTCTGTGCCAAGGCCTACTGACCACACCATGATAACATGACTGGATCTTTCTGCACCAAGGCCTACTGACCACACCCTGATAACATGTCTGGATCTTTCTGCACCAAGGCCTACTGACCACACCATGATAACATGTCTGGATCTTTCTGCACCAAGGCCGACTGACCACACCATGATAACATGACTGGATCTTTCTGCACCAAGGACTACTGACCACACCCTGATAACATGTCTGGATCTTTCTGCACCAAGGCCGACTGACCACACCCTGATAACATGTCTGGATCTTTCTGCACCAAGGCCTACTGACTACACCCTGATAACATGTATGGATCTTTCTGCACCAAGGCCAACTGACCACACCCTGATAACATGACTGGATCTTTCTGCACCAACGCCTACTGACCACACCATGATAACATGACTGGATCTTTCTGCACCAAGGCCTACTGACCACACCCTGATAACATGTCTGGATCTTTCTGCACCAAGGCTGATTGACCACACCCTGATAACATGCCTGGATCGTTCTGCACCAAGGCCTACTGACCACACCCCGATAACATGTCTGTTTCTTTCTGCACCAAGGCCTACTGACCACACCCTGATAACATGTCTGTTTTTTTCTGCACCAAGGCCTACTGACCACACCCCGATAACATGTCTGTTTCTTTCTGCACCAAGGCCTACTGACCACACCCCGATAACATGTCTGTTTCTTTCTGCACCACACACAGTAGGGGCTGCTAGAAAGATGGTTCATTGAAAGATGGGTTATGTTTCACAGGTGATCTGTAGCATGGAGTACTTACTTATCTCTGCATTAGCCATGTGGAAGTCACTTTGGTTTAAAGCATCTGCATAATAACCATGTCATAGGTGTTACCAACCAACAAAAATGGGTTACACCTACAGCTCGTCCTTTAGCAGTAGTAATGTAGATTCATTTCAAGCAGACAATCTAAGAAAGTTAACAAAAATGACACATTTCTTTCCACATGGCCCTGGGGTGAAACAGGGATGCAACTTGAGCCCCACCCTCTTTAACATATATATATACAGTATAGCAAATGTGGTAAACTGTTGGTGGTTTAGTTTGAGCGCACAGAAATGGGCACAGAGACAGGGAGGTTCTAGTCAGAAAACACGCCTTTACTGGGCAATATCAAATAAACATAACAAAAAAATAACTTAGGGCTGGCTCGGTCCTTCTTCTGGGCCGCCTCGTCTTATTCGATTCCTTGTCCCGGGAGCTTTGTTCCCATCTGTAGGCTCACTCCCTGCCTCTCCTTTTTCCTCCCATGCTCCATTTATGTGGCCTGCACAGCTAGTTGGCACTCTCCCCTAAGTGCCCCAAATTGGTGCCATCAGCGTCGTGGTGCCCAGCCCGGGTACTCCCAGCAGAGGGAACCAACATCGCAGCACAGACCTTCAGGGCTAAGTTTGCCTTCCTCATGGAGAGGGCTTCTGCATTGCCGTGCCGGTCCCCCGAAGAAAGAGTACCACTGTAAGGACATGAATCAATGGGGTGAAACATAATTTGTGTCCTTACTTCTTACCATCCACACTAGGGGGGGCATGGTCGGTGATCAGGGTGGACTTCCTCCCGAGGAGGTCATACTTGATCGTGTCCAGGGCACACATCACCGCAAGGCACACCTTGAGTACTTCTCCCTCGAGAGGAGCTTCCTGCTTACAACATGATGTGGTTCTCATCTTCCTGCTCTTGGGACAAGATGGCCCCCACCCCTGTGTTAGATGCTGTTTTTGACAAGTCTGGGGTGATGAGTATTAGGTGCAAACATTCAGGGCCTTAAACGCCGCCTCTGTGTCCTCTGTCCACAGCACCTTCTGGGGTAGGTCTTTCAGGGGACAATCTATTGCTCATAAGTTAGGTACAAATCAACTGTAGTAGCCTGATAACCCCAGGATGACTTCACCTGCCTCTTGGTTCAGGAGGCCAGCCATTTCCTAATGGCAGCTTTTTCATGGGGCTTCACGTTTCCCTACCCGATTCTATAGACCAGGTACTCCGCCTTGGAGTAGCCCAAATTGCAGTTGTGGGGATTAGGACCTTGTTCAGGCCCGAAAGTGGTTGCAGAAGTGAACGGTCCATCTGGTTTTGGTACCAGCAGTATAGGTCAAGACCACTCACTGTGGGTCTCTTCCAGTAGCCCCATCTCTAGCATTGTCGTCACTTTCCTCTGGACCGCTTCACTCCGGGCTTCTGGTATCCGGTATGGCCGTTTAACCACTTTTTCTCCTGGACATGTGTGGATATGATGTTCCATGGGATCTGTGTGCCCCGGAGCCTCGGAGAACATGGACGTATTCCATTGTACCAACTTCGACGGAGTGCGGGTTCTGCTGTGGCCAGGTCCACTTGCGCACAGCACCTCTCTGCATGCCTTCTCTTCAGTAGGTTCACATGGTAAAGCTGGATGGGTTTTTCCCCCAACCCGGTTGGCAGACCTTATAATTGATGTTGCCTACCCGCTCGACCATGTCGTAAGGCCCATGCCACGTAGCCAGGCATTTTCACTCCGTGGTTGGTCCCCCTGGTTGTGTACGCATTCCTGGGTGCGTTGCACCTGGGCCATGTGCTCCGTCACCACTGGCCAAATCACCTTCATCCTCTCCTTCAACGTGTTCCACCACACTGTGCAGGGGGGGGTCAGTTGTTCCTCCCAGACCTCCTTGGCTAGGTCCAGCAGTCCGCAGGGTCCACGGTTATACAGTTTGAAGGTAGAACTCAATGGACGCTTGGAGCACCTCACACACCGAGAACATCAGATGGGGCAGCAGCTGGTCCCAGTTCCTCCCATCTTTCTCGATGACCTTCTTCAGCATCTGCTTTAGGGTCTTATTGAAACATTCAATTAGCCCATCCATTTGTGGATGGTACACGCTGATCCTCACCTGTTTGATTCGTAAAGATTAAAGACATATTTCATTACACAAGACATGAATGCGGTGCCTTGGTCTGTCAGAACTTCCCGTGGGTTATCACCTGGCTGAATTTTTTTTTAAATGTTTTTATTTAACCGTGGTCAACTGCCTTGTTCAGGGGCATAACGACAGATTTTTACCTTGTCAGCTCTGGGATTCAATCCATCAACCTTTTGGTTACTGGCCCAACGCACTAATCGCTATGCTACCTGCCACCCCATTAATAAATAGAAGAGCTCCCGTGCGATACCTTTCGCTGCTGCCGTGCATAAGGGGAACGCCTCTGGATATCGGGTGTCATTACGTGAGTACCCGGATGTATCGGTGTCCCCTCGCGGTCTTCACTAACGGACCCACCAGATCCATCGCCACCCACTCAAATGGCACCCCTATAATGGGCAGATGAATCAAAGGGTTTCTATAATGTGTCCTCAGGGCTGTGATCTGGCACTCCAGGCAGGTACGGCAGTAGTCCTCTACAATGCGCTTTACTCCGGGCCAGTGGAAACGATTCCCAATCTGCTCCCTGGTTTTCTCCATCCCCAGGTGGGCCCAGAGCAGGTGGGTGTAGGCGATGCTGTAAGACAGTATTAACATACTGGGTAGGTAGGAGTAACAAGTATTTTGTCTCCACATTGTGCTTTACTACCTGATATAATAAATGAGGCTTTATGGTGAACTGTGGGTAGCACAACTCACTTATCACTGGTAAAAGCTCACCATCCACCGCTTCAACTTGGTCCCTCGCATTCTGGTGGTTGTGAGGGCCTAATTGGACTGTCCCGAATTGGCCCGTGAGGCCTTCAGTTTTGGGTGGCCCGTCTGGTCCCGCTATCTCCATAAAGGGGAGCCTAAAGTCCTCCTCGGACGATGGCTCGTTTCCCAGTGCGGGGTCGTCTCCCTCCTCCTGGTCTGACACAGGCCCAGTGGACACCTCTCGTGGCGTGCGTAGGTTGAGCAGGCGACCGTCTTTTAGTCTCTCCTTCCTACCTTGAGCGTCCGTCTCCCCAGGTCGCTCCTCCACAGTGCTTGGAAGAGAGGGCAATCTCTTCCAAGGAGAATGGGCATGGGCAGGTTAGGAACGACCCTAACATGTATCTGGCATTCCCCCCATGGTTGAATAATTCCTTGTGTCCCTGTGTACACATGACACCGTCACCTCCACCTTCCCCTCTCGTGGTAGCCACTGCTGTTGGGCCATGGTCACCATGCTGCCAGAGTCCAGCCGAGCGCTGGTGTTGATGCCAGAGATTCATACTGGGACCATCGGAGGAGCTGTCTTGGTGTGCGCCCAACAGGAGATGACATAACTTGTCGGAATCAGAGGGCATGGACTCCGCCCGACCGGTGGAGCTCCACCCAAGGTGTCCCGGCTCGCCACACTCATCGCAGCGCCTCTGATCTGGGTCTAGAAGCGGACGTTGTTGTCGGTTTGGTTCGCCCTCCCACTTCACGACCACGGCTGGTTCCATCTGGGCCCCCTTCAGCCCCTCGTCTCTCTCTCTGTGTTTTTATTCCCCCTTCCCACATCTACTCTCTCCGCCCAGGCTCCTTTCAGCAGATCCTGCGTGTTCTGGTGGGTTTCACCACAGTCAGCAAATCCTCCAGGTTTTGGGGGTTCTGTACACTCGCCGCCTTCCTCATCTCGTAGACGAGGGCCTCAAGGTACCAATCCAGGAAGACCTTATCGATTATCGGGAGGGATGGTACGTTGGTCAGTAGCCAGCCCTTGGTAAGGTGCACCAGGTCGCTCATCTGGGCGTGGGAAGAGACAGTGGAATGGAAGGCCCGGTTGTGGACCAGTTGTGCATGGCGTGCGAGGCTGAATCCATAATGGCTCAGGATCTCGAGTTTGAGTTCCTCATAATTCGCTACCTGGTTGACGTTCATGTCAAAGTAGGCCTTTTGGGTCTTCCTGGGAAGGTAGGGTAGTAAAAGGCTAGTTAGGCTAGTTAGGCTTGGGCCACCTTTCCCGCTGCACTGTCCTCTTGAAGGTGCACGTACGTCTCTACAATATCTTCCTCCATTACCTTGACTATGAACTGATTCGGGCTAGAGTCCTGGGTCGTATCAACTTTTAGCTGGGCTATCTCTGCTACCAATTGGTGTTCTTGTTGGCGCTGTTCCTCCAGCTCCTGGAGAGCTTGTTGCTTGGTTGAGCTTGTTGCTCACCTGGTTGAGGATAAACTGAGCCACCAGTTCCTCCATGGTAATCTCTGTACGCTCGACCCCACGGCACCTAAAGTTACGGAGTTGCCTGCATTCATTCTAAACCTTGTGGTGTTTGGTTTGAGCACGCAAAGATGGACACTTAGACTGGGAGGTTCTAGTCAGAAAACACCTCTTACTGGGAAACATAAAATAAACATAAATAACTTAGGGTTGGCTCAGTCCTTCTTCTGGGCCACCTTGTCTTATTTGGTTCTGTGCCCCCGGAAGCTTCGTTCCCATCTGTAGGCTCACTCCCTGCCTCTCCTTTTTCATCCCACAGTGGGCCACGTTGCTCCATTTATGTGGCCTGCACAGCTAGTTGGCACTCTCCCCTAATTGCCCCAAATTGGTGCCATCAGCGTCGGGTTGCCCAGCCCGAGTACTCCCAGGAGAGGGAGCCAACGCCGCACCACGTACCTCCCCTTTATCACCAACCCACGGGGTAGACCTCCCAGCATACTGCACAAAAAAATTACGAGGGCACTAGAACAGTCTGCAGCACTCGGCCTCACCCTACCAGAAATTGAAGTCAAATGTCTACTGCTTGCAGATTATCTGGTGTTTCTGTCTCCAACCAATGAGGGCCCACAGCAGCACCTAAATCTTCCACGCAGATTCTGTCAGACGTGGGCCCTGACAGTAAATCTTAATAAAACAAAAATAATGGTGTTCCCAAAAAGGTCCAGTTGCCAGGACTACAAATTTTAATTTAATCTAGACACCGTTGCCCTAGAGCACAGATAAAACGATATATACCTCGGATTAAACATCAGCGCCACAGGTAACTTCCACAAAGCTGTGAACGATCTGAGAGACAAGGCAGGAAGGGCCTTCTACGCCATAAAAAGGAACATACAATTCAAAATACCAATTAGGATCTGGCTAAAAATACTTGAATTAGTTAGTTGTCAGGTCTGGGGTCCACTCACCAACCAGGAATTTAAAAAATGGGACAAACACCAAATTGAGACTCTGCATGCAGAATTCTGCAAAAAAATCTCCTCTGTGTACAACGTAAAACATCAAATGATGCATTCAGAGCAGAATTAGGCCGATACCCACTAATTATCAAAATCCAGAAAACCACCTAAAAGGAAACGATTGCCAAACATTCCACAACAAAGCCATCACCTACAGAGAAATTAACCTAGAGAAGAGTCCCCTAAGCAAGCTAGTCCTGGGGCTCTGTTCACAAACACAAACAGAGCCCCAGGACAGCAACACAATTAGACCCAACCAAATCATTAGAAAACAGATAAGATTATTACTTGACACATTGGAAAGAATTAACAAAACAACTGAGCAATTTGGCCCTAACAGAGAGTACCGAGTTGCAAAATACCTGACCACTGTGATTGACCAAAATTAAGAAAAGCTTTGACTATGGTCAGACTCAGTGAACATAGCCTTGCTATTGAGAGAGGTCGCTGTAGGCAGACCTGGCTCTCAAGAGAAGACAGGCTATGTGCTCACTGGCCACAAAATGAGGTGGAAACTAAGCTGCACTTCCTAACCTCCTGCCAAATGTATGACCATATTAGAGACACATATTTCCCTCAGATTACACAGACCCAGAAAGAATTTTAAAACAAATCCAAATGTTGATATTCACATATCCTTTAGGTGAAATACCACAGTGTGCAATCACAGCAGCAATATTTGTGACGTGTTACCACAAGAAAAGGGCAACCAGTGAGAACAAACACCATTGTAAATACAACCCATATTTATGTTTATTTATTTTCCCTTTTGGACTTTAACTATTTGCACTGTATATAGCCACAACATGACATTTGAAATGTCTGTATTTGGAACTTTTGTTAGTGTAATGTTTACTGTACATTTTTTATTGTTGATTTCACTTGTATTTATTACTTATTACACTTGCTTTGACAATGTAGACATATGTTTCCCATGCTTATAAAGCCCTTTGAATTGAAATATAGAGAGAGAGAGATCTGTACTGTGAACTGACTCAACAGTGTTGTCATTTGTTTTGATTTATGATCTGGAGAGAAATGAAATAGATGTTCAGATAGAGAACATTAAAAGAGGGTGTGGCACTCCCTTGAGAAAGACACTTTCCGTCTCAAAACGACGTTCAATTCAAATCCGTCCTGTCAGCAGGCCGCTACAGGAGTACACTCAAGCATGCAGATGGACACACAAACACATGCAGACACACCCTTTCAGCAGGGAGTGATAGAGGAGGAATTCACCAGAGAGACTGACATCAATAAGACCATCCCTAACCCCAAACAGACCTGAGCATCAATAGACCTACTCACACACACAAACACTCACACTTATACACATCCGCGCACACACACATACATATTCCTACACATAAACACACAGACTTATTCCTACACAAACACATATACTTATTTCTGCACATAAAAAGGAAATAAACCAAGACACACATATAAAGTGTTACAAAACACACACACACATGGCCCAGCTGAAATCCCTGGCTGTAATATATTCTGCTGCACACCTCCAGTATTGACTGAGCTGGCTGTGTCTGGTGTCTCTTTAAAGGTGAACAGCTCCTAATGTCACTGGAGAGGAGACGGACAGGCAGCACCAGTTACAGCACCAGATACAGCACAAGACACAGAAGATTTAGCACCAGATACACCCGATACAGCACCAGATACACCCGATACAGCACCAGATACACCCGATACAGCACCAGATATACCAGATACAGCACCAGATACACCCGATACAGCACCAGATTTACCAGATACAGCACCAGATTTACCAGATACAGCACCAGATACACCAGATACAGCACCAGATACACCAGATACAGCACCAGATACACCAGATACAGCACCATATACACCAGATACAGCACCAGATACACCCGATACAGCACCAGATACACCAGATACAGCACCAGATACACCCGATACAGCACCAGATATACCAGATACAGCACCAGATACACCCGATACAGCACCAGATATACCAGATACAGCACCAGATATAGCACCAGATATACCAGATACAGCACCAGATATACCAGATACAGCACCAGATACACCAGATACAGCACCAGATACACCATATACAGTACCAGATACAGTACAAGATACAGCACCAGATACACTGATACAGCACCAGATATACCAGATACAGCGCCAAATAAAGCACCAGATACAGCATATACAGCACCAGATACAGCACCCGATACAGCACCAGATATACCAGATACAGCACCAGATACACCAGATACAGCACCAGATACACCATATACAGTACCAGATACAGTACAAGATACACCGATACAACACCAGAGACACCATATACAGCGCCAGAAACACCACCAGATACAGCATATACAGCACCAGATACAGGACCAGATAAAGCACCAGATAAAGCAGATACAGCACCAGATACAGCACCAGATAAAGCAGACACAGCACCAGATAAAGCAGATACAGCACCATATACAGCACCAGATACACCAGATACAGCACCAGACACAGCACCAGATACACCAGATACAGCACCAGATAAAGCAGATACAGCACCATATGCAGCACCAGATACACCAGATACAGCACCAGACACAGCACAAGATAAAGCAGATACAGCACCATATACAGCACCAGATACACCAGATACAGCACCAGACACAGCACCAGATAAAGCAGATACAGCACCATATGCAGCACCAGATACACCATATACAGCACCATATACAGCACCAGATACACCAGATACAGCACCAGACACAGCACCAGATAAAGCAGATACAGCACCAGATACAGCACCATATACAGCACCAGATAAAGCAGATACAGCACCAGATACAGAGAGAGAAGGAAAAATTGTCACCCAATTGTAGGTTGAATAAGGCAGGCAGATGCACAGGTAGACATGGGAGGGTGCGGCTGGTAATAGACCTGGGTCGGGCTGTAATACCATGGGAGGGTGAGGCTGGTGATAGAGCTGGGTCGGGCTGTATTGCCATGGGAGGGTGAAGCTGGTGATAGAGCTGGGTCGGGCTGTAATGCCATGGGAGGGTGAGGCTGGTGATAGAGCTGGGTCGGGCTGTAACGCCATGGGAGGGTGAGGCTGGTGATAGAGCTGGGCCGGGCTGTAACGCCATGGGAGGGTGAGGCTGGTGATAGAGCTGGGTCGGGCTGTAACGTCATGGGAGGGTGAGGCTGGTGATAGAGCTGGGTCGGGCTGTAATGCCATGGGAGGGTGAGGCTGGTGATAGAGCTGGGTCGGGCTGTAATGCCATGGGAGGGTGAGGCTGGTGATAGAGCTGGGTCGGGCTGTAATGCCATGGGAGGGTGAGGCTGGTGATAGAGCTGGGTCGGGCTGTAACGTCATGTGGTGTATATTGCTTTGGCTAAAGGTATAATAGACAGTTGAAGGTGGATAGACAGTTGAAGGATATGAGTTCCTATCACAACGACGTTGGCTAAACAGGTGGTTGTGTACTAGTACATTGACAGTGAGAAAACGTAGAACATGAGCACACACACACATAAACACACTCCTCAGTGCTCCTCGCTCTTCCCTCTACCTCAGGTCAATTATTCAATTTCTGCTGCTAATTGGATGCCGGCGTGAACCATATTTTGTCCCAGCTGCCAATCACCCGCCGGCTCATGCGTGAATGAGGAACGAGTGTGATGGGTTCAGGGCTCTCCTGGCTCTCTGATTGGTGGGTTTACCTGACGGATGAGGTAGCAGCACCTCGGAAGAGAGAGAGGAGAGGTCCTGAAGCTGGTGCTGAGGTGGTAAGGTAAGTGCCCAACTGAATATCTCGCAACAGCCAGCCATCGATCCTGATGGAGAAACATTCAATAAAACCCACTTATCTAGATAGAAGTTTAGCCTCTGCTGCTGTTCTGCCTCACCACTGACTGGGGCTCACGGTCTGGTGTCTGGTGGGATGATTTAGACAGGAAATGGTCTAGTCTTTATCTGACTCTGAAGAAGGCATGTTTGGCTAAACACATCAATGGTAAAGCCAAGACGTAAAATGAGTTTTCATTTTCACAATAAAATCACAAGCAGGGATTTCCTGTTTTGACTTTGGTTGAATGTTCTACTTCACTGACGATAGAAGCACAATCTGTAGCCAATCTGTCTCATAAATGATCTACTAAGTTTCCAGGGCTGTTTTTAGCGTAATGGTTTGAATGTGTTTGAAGATCAGTATGTTTAAGAACACACAGAAGAGCAGTTAAGCGGATGATGTCACCTTCAAATGTGACATCATCAGACCAGAGATGTCATCTTTACATCAAATGTCACATCCTTAGCATGTCTGTGTAATCGCGACCCAAATATATCATCGTCATCCACTCAGTAATTTCTCTGTAATTCATCCTGAAATAACCTCAGTAAATGTTTAAGGTGATATAACCCAGACAATAAAAGAAGGAGCTTAGTTTCAGCCAACTCTCCACAGTCAACTTCAAATGAGCACTGTCGTACGTAAATGCCAGTAGACATCTATAACACTGGGGACGTTCCCAATTTCTTAGACTACAGCCATGATAAACGTTGAGAAAGTTTGTCTCTTAAAATCAGTTGTTGTAAATGTGATGTTTTTGATCCAACTGGGTACATAAAACATCAGGAAGAAATGTTCCCGGCTAGAAAGCGGCTGGAAAATTGGAATAATACGCCAGCCATCTGAGAATTATCGGAAACTCGACCTCGTTCCGGAAAAATGCTGGTTATATTTCAACAGACACTCGTAATGCTTACTGAAGCACCAATAGGTCACCCAGGGATGTTATGAGTTTGATATTATTTGACATTTTGCTTCCGCTTTCATTTGTGGGATACAAACATGTTTTTCCAGAAACTTTTCTTCCTGGAATGTCAATGAAATGACATTTGGAAAAACAATGGGTAACATCTGCAGCTAGTCTAAATACAATTTCCCAACAAATAAACATGCAAACAAAGCTTTCCTTTTTTGTCCACACACACAATCTACAACCTGCCCAGCTGCATTGGAACAGATGAGAAATCCACCTCCAGGCATAATATACTCTCACACACACACACATACAGAGGGAGAGAAACAGTGAGATATAATCCACCTCCAGGCATAACATACTCTCACACACACACACACACACACACACACACACACACACACACACACACACACACACACACACACACACACACACACACACACACACACACACACACAGAGGGAGAGAAACAGCGAGATATAATCCACCTCCAGGCATAACATACTCTCTCACACACACACACACACACACACACACACACACACACACACACACACACACACACACACACACACACACACACACACACACACACACACACATACAGAGGGAGAGAAACAGCGAGATATAATCCACCTCCAGGCATAATATACTCTCACACACACACACACACACACACACACACACACACACACACACACACACACACACACACACACACACACACACACACACACACACACACACACATACAGAGGGAGAGAAACAGCGAGATATAATCCACCTCCAGGCATAACATACTCTCTCACACACACACACACACACACACACACACACACACACACACACACACACACATACAGAGGGAGAGAAACAGCGAGATATAATCCACCTCCAGGCATAATATACTCTCACACACACACACACACACACACACACACACACACACACACACACACACACACACACACACACACACACACACACACACACACACACACACGGAGAGAAACAGCGAGATATAATCCACCTCCAGGCATAATATACTCTCACACACACATACATACAGAGGGAGAGAAACAGTGAGATATAATCCACCTCCAGGCATAATATACTCTCACACACAAACACACACACACACACACACACACACACACACACACACACACACACACACAGACGGAGAGAAACAGCGAGATATAATCCACCTCCAGGCATAATATACTCTCACACACACACACACACACACACACACACACACACACACACACACACACACACACACACACACACACACACACACACACACACACACACACACACACACACACACACACACGGAGAGAAACAGCGAGATATAATCCACCTCCAGGCATAATATACTCTCACACACACACACACATACAGAGGGAGAGAAACAGTGAAATATAATCCACATACAGGCATAATATACTCTCACACACACACACATACAGAGGGAGAGAAACAGTGAAATATAATCCACATACAGGCATAATATACTCTCACACACACACACACATACAGAGGGAGAGAAACAGCGAGATATAATCCACATACAGGCATAATATACTCTCACACACACACATACAGAGGGAGAGAAACAGTGAGATATAATCCACATACAGGCATAATATACTCACACACACACACATACAGAGGGAGAGAAACAGTGAGATATAATCCACCTCCAGGCATAACATACTCTCACACACACACACACACACACACACACACACACACACACACACACACACACACACACACACACACACACACACACACACACACACACACACACACACACACACACACACACACACACAGAGGGAGAGAAACAGTGAGATATAATCCACCTCCAGGCATAATATACTCTCACACACACACATACATACAGAGGGAGAGAAACAGTGAGATATAATCCACCTCCAGGCATAATATACTCTCTCACACACACACACACACACACACACACACACACACACACACACACACACACACACACACACACACACACACACACACACACACACACACACACGGAGAGAAACAGCGAGATATAATCCACCTCCAGGCATAATATACTCTCTCACACACACACACACACACACACACACACACACACACACACACACACACACACACACGGAGAGAAACAGTGAGATATAATCCACCTCCAGGCATAATATACTCTCTCACACACACACACATAATATACACACACACACACACACACACACACACACACACACACACACACAGCACACACACACACACACACACACACACGGAGAGAAACAGCAAGATATAATCCACCTCCAGGCATAATATACTCTCTCACACACACACACACACACACACACACACACACACACGGAGAGAAACAGCGAGATATAATCCACCTCCAGGCATAATATACTCTCACACACATACAGAGGGAGAGAAACAGTGAGATATAATCCACCTTCAGGCATAATATACTCTCTCTCACACACACACACATACAGAGGGAGAGAAACAGTGAGATATAATCCACCTCCAGGCATAATATACTCTCTCACACACACACACACACACACACACACACACACACACACACACACACACACACACACACACACACACACACACACACACACACACACACACACACACACACACACACACACACACACACACAGACAGAGAGAAACAGCGAGATATAATCCACCTCCAGGCATAATATACTCTCACACACACACACATACAGAGGGAGAGAAACAGTGAGATATAATCCACCTTCAGGCATAATATACTCTCTCACACACACACACATACAGAGGGAGAGAAACAGTGAGATATAATCCACCTTCAGGCATAATATACTCTCTCACACACACACACATACAGAGGGAGAGAAACAGTGAGATATAATCCACCTCCAGGCATAATATACTCTCACACACACACACACACACACACACACATACGGAGAGAAACAGCGAGATATAATCCACCCCCAGGCATAATATACTCTCTCACACACACACACATACAGAGGGAGAGAAACAGTGAGATATAATCCACATACAGGCATAATATACTCTCACACACACACACATACAGAGGGAGAGAAACAGTGAGATATAATCCACCTTCAGGCATAATATACTCTCTCACACACACACACATACAGAGGGAGAGAAACAGTGAGATATAATCCACCTCCAGGCATAATATACTCTCTCACACACACACACATACAGAGGGAGAGAAACAGTGAGATATAATCCACCTCCAGGCATAATATACTCTCACACACACACACACACACACACACATACAGAGGGAGAGAAACAGCGAGATATAATCCACCTCCAGGCATAATATACTCTCACACACACACACACACACACACACACACACACACACACACACACACACACACACACACACACACACACACAGAGAGAAACAGTGAGATATAATCCACCTCCAGGCATAATATACTCTCACACACACACATACAGAGGGAGAGAAACAGTGAGATATAATCCACCTCCAGGCATAATATACTCTCACACACACACACACACACACACACACACACACACACACACACACACACACACACACACACACACACACACACACACACACACACACACACACACACACACACACACACACAGAGGGAGAGAAAAAGTGAGATATAATCCACCTCCAGGCATAATATACTCTCACACACACACATACAGAGGGAGAGAAACAGTGAGATATAATCCACCTCCAGGCATAATATACTCTCACACACACACACACACACACACACACACACACACACACACACACACACACACACACACACACACAGAGGGAGAGAAACAGTGAGATATAATCCACCTCCAGGCATAATATACTCTCACACACACACATACAGAGGGAGAGAAACAGTGAGATATAATCCACCTCTAGGCATAATATACTCTCACACACACACACACATACAGAGGGAGAGAAACAGTGAGATATAATCCACCTCCAGGCATAATATACTCTCACACACACACACACAGAGGGAGAGAAACAGTGAGATATAATCCACCTCCAGGCATAATATACTCTCACACACACACATACAGAGGGAGAGAAACAGTGAGATATAATCCACCTCCAGGCATAATATACTCTCACACACACACATACAGAGGGAGAGAAACAGTGAGATATAATCCACCTCTAGGCATAATATACTCTCACACACACACACACACACAGAGGGAGAGAAACAGTGAGATATAATCCACCTCCAGGCATAATATACTCTCACACACACACATACAGAGGGAGAGAAACAGTGAGATATAATCCACCTCCAGGCATAATATACTCTCACACACACACACACACACACACACACACACATACAGAGGGAGAGAAACAGCGAGATATAATCCACCTCCAGGCATAAAATACTCTCACACACACACACACACAGAGAGAAACAGCGAGATATAATCCACCTCCAGGCATAAAATACTCTCACACACACACACACACACACACACACACACACACACACACACACACACACACACACACACACACACACACACACACACACACACACACACACACACACGGAGAGAAACAGCGAGATATAATCCACCTCCAGGCATAATATACTCTCACACACACACACACATACAGAGGGAGAGAAACAGTGAGATATAATCCACCTCCAGGCATAATATACTCTCACACACACACACACACACACACACACACACACACACACACACACACACACACACACACACACACACACACACACACACACACACACACACACACACACACAGAGAAAGAAACAGTGAGATATAATCCACCTCCAGGCATAATATACTCTCACACACACACATACAGAGGGAGAGAAACAGCGAGATATAATCCACCTCCAGGCATAACATACTCTCACACACACACACACACACACACACACACACACACACACACACACACACACACACACACACACACACACACACACACACACACACACACACACACACACACACACACACACACACATACGGAGAGAAACAGCGAGATATAATCCACCCCCAGGCATAATATACTCTCTCACACACACACAGAGGGAGAGAAACAGTGAGATATAATCCACATACAGGCATAATATACTCTCACACACACACACATACAGAGGGAGAGAAACAGTGAGATATAATCCACCTTCAGGCATAATATACTCTCTCACACACACACACATACAGAGGGAGAGAAACAGTGAGATATAATCCACCTCCAGGCATAATATACTCTCTCACACACACACACATACAGAGGGAGAGAAACAGTGAGATATAATCCACCTCCAGGCATAATATACTCTCACACACACACACACACACACATACAGAGGGAGAGAAACAGCGAGATATAATCCACCTCCAGGCATAATATACTCTCACACACACACACACACACACACACACACACACACACACACACACACACACACACACACACAGAGAGAAACAGTGAGATATAATCCACCTCCAGGCATAATATACTCTCACACACATACAGAGGGAGAGAAACAGTGAGATATAATCCACCTCCAGGCATAATATACTCTCACACACACACACACACACACACACACACACACACACACACACACACACACACACACACACACACACACACACACACACACACACACACACACACACACACACACACACACACACACACACACACACAGAGGGAGAGAAAAAGTGAGATATAATCCACCTCCAGGCATAATATACTCTCACACACACACATACAGAGGGAGAGAAACAGTGAGATATAATCCACCTCCAGGCATAATATACTCTCACACACACACACACACACACACACACACACACACACACACACACACAGAGGGAGAGAAACAGTGAGATATAATCCACCTCCAGGCATAATATACTCTCACACACACACATACAGAGGGAGAGAAACAGTGAGATATAATCCACCTCTAGGCATAATATACTCTCACACACACACACACATACAGAGGGAGAGAAACAGTGAGATATAATCCACCTCCAGGCATAATATACTCTCACACACACACACACAGAGGGAGAGAAACAGTGAGATATAATCCACCTCCAGGCATAATATACTCTCACACACACACATACAGAGGGAGAGAAACAGTGAGATATAATCCACCTCCAGGCATAATATACTCTCACACACACACATACAGAGGGAGAGAAACAGTGAGATATAATCCACCTCTAGGCATAATATACTCTCACACACACACACACACACAGAGGGAGAGAAACAGTGAGATATAATCCACCTCCAGGCATAATATACTCTCACACACACACATACAGAGGGAGAGAAACAGTGAGATATAATCCACCTCCAGGCATAATATACTCTCACACACACACACACACACACACACACACACACACATACAGAGGGAGAGAAACAGCGAGATATAATCCACCTCCAGGCATAAAATACTCTCACACACACACACACACAGAGAAAACAGCGAGATATAATCCACCTCCAGGCATAAAATACTCTCACACACACACACACACACACACACACACACACACACACACACACACACACACACACACACACACACACACACACACACACACACACACACACACGGAGAGAAACAGCGAGATATAATCCACCTCCAGGCATAATATACTCTCACACACACACACACACACACACACACACACACACACACACACACACACACACACACACACACACACACACACACACACACACAGGGAGAGAAACAGTGAGATATAATCCACCTCCAGGCATAATATACTCTCACACACACACATACAGAGGGAGAGAAACAGTGAGATATAATCCAAATCCAGGCATAATATACTCTCACACACACACACACACACACACACAGAGGGAGAGAAACAGTGAGATATAATCCACCTCCAGGCATAATATACTCTCACACACACACACACACACACACAGAGGGAGAGAAACAGTGAGATATAATCCACCTCCAGGCATTATATACTCTCACACACACACATACAGAGGGAGAGAAACAGTGAGATATAATCCACCTCTAGGCATTATATACTCTCTCACACACACACACAGAGGGAGAGAAACAGCGAGATATAATCCACCTCCAGGCATAAAATACTCTCTCACACACACACACACACACACACACACACACACACACACACACACACACACACACACACACACACACACACACACACACACACACACACACACACACACACAGAGAGAAACAGTGAGATATAATCCACCTCTAGGCATTATATACTCTCTCACACACACACACAGAGGGAGAGAAACAGCGAGATATAATCCACCTCCAGGCATAAAATACTCTCACACACACACACACACACACACACAGAGAAAGAAACAGCGAGATATAATCCACCTCCAGGCATAATATACTCTCTCACACACACACACACACACACACACACACACACACACACACACACACACACACACACACACACACACACACACACACACACACACACACACACACACAGAGAAAGAAACAGTGAGATATAATCCACCTCCAGGCATAATATACTCTCACACACACACATACAGAGGGAGAGAAACAGCGAGATATAATCCACCTCCAGGCATAACATACTCTCACACACACACACACACACACACACACACACACACACACACACACACACACACACACACACACACACACACACACACACACACACACACACACACACACACACACACACACACACACACACACACACACACACATACAGACGGAGAGAAACAGCGAGATATAATCCACCCCCAGGCATAATATACTCTCTCACACACACACACATACAGAGGGAGAGAAACAGTGAGATATAATCCACATACAGGCATAATATACTCTCACACACACACACATACAGAGGGAGAGAAACAGTGAGATATAATCCACCTTCAGGCATAATATACTCTCTCACACACACACACATACAGAGGGAGAGAAACAGTGAGATATAATCCACCTCCAGGCATAATATACTCTCTCACACACACACACATACAGAGGGAGAGAAACAGTGAGATATAATCCACCTCCAGGCATAATATACTCTCACACACACACACACACACACACATACAGAGGGAGAGAAACAGCGAGATATAATCCACCTCCAGGCATAATATACTCTCACACACACACACACACACACACACACACACACACACACACACACACACACACACACACACACACACACACACACACACACACACACACACACACACACACACACACACACACACACACACACACACACACACACACACACACACAGACAGAGGGAGAGAAACAGTGAGATATAATCCACCTCCAGGCATAATATACTCTCACACACACACATACAGAGGGAGAGAAACAGTGAGATATAATCCACCTCCAGGCATAATATACTCTCACACACACACACACACACACACACACACACACACACACACACACACACACACACACACACACACACACACACACACACACAGAGGGAGAGAAAAAGTGAGATATAATCCACCTCCAGGCATAATATACTCTCACACACACACATACAGAGGGAGAGAAACAGTGAGATATAATCCACCTCCAGGCATAATATACTCTCACACACACACACACACACACACACACACACACACACACACACACACACACACACACACACACACACACACACACACACAGAGGGAGAGAAACAGTGAGATATAATCCACCTCCAGGCATAATATACTCTCACACACACACATACAGAGGGAGAGAAACAGTGAGATATAATCCACCTCCAGGCATAATATACTCTCACACACACACACACAGAGGGAGAGAAACAGTGAGATATAATCCACCTCCAGGCATAATATACTCTCACACACACACATACAGAGGGAGAGAAACAGTGAGATATAATCCACCTCCAGGCATAATATACTC